>NC_135419.1:18410102-18632602 GCF_051991245.1 Festucalex cinctus
TCTCGCCCCTGAACCTCGTCTGCTGCAACCTCTCGCTCCTGAACCTTGTCTGCTGCAGCCTCTCGCCCCTGAACCTCGTCTGCTGCAGCCTCTCGCTCCGGAACCTCGTCTGCTGCAACCTCTCGCCCCTGAACCTCGTCTGCTGCACCCTCTCGCTCCGGAACCTTGTCTGCCGCCGCAGTCCCTGGCCGCTTCGCCTGTGCCGCTGCCGCCGCAGCCCCCGGCCGCTTCGCCTGTGCCGCTGCCGCCGCAGCCCCCGGCCGCTTCGCCTGGGCCGCTGCCGCCGCAGTCCCTGGCCGCTTCGCCTGGGCCGCTGCCGCCGCAGCCCCTGGCCGCTTCGCCTGGGCCGCTGCCGCCGCAGCCCCTGGCCGCTTCGCCTGGGCCGCTGCCGCCGCAGCCCCTGGCCGCTTCGCCTGGGCCGCTACCTCCTGTTCCTCGTCAGGCGGCGCATGGAATGCGGCCGCCACCTCCTGTTCCTCGTCAGGCGGCGCATGGATTGCGGCCGCCACCTCGTGTTCCTCGTCAGGCGGCGCATGGATTGCGGCCGCCACCTCGTGTTCCTCGTCCGGCGGCGCCCGGCCAACGGCCGCCATCGCCTGCACCAGTTCCGGCGGCGCCCGGCCAGCGGCCGCCTCCTGCTCCTCATCTGGCGGCGAACACCCCGCCGCCACCTCTGCTCCTTGTCGGGCGTCGAGGACGCCCTCCTGAACTGCTTTTTGTCTGGGACGGATGGGTGGGCCGTGTGCCCTCCTCCGTGCCCCCTTCCGCCCGCCCTTGTTTTTGGACTTTTTATGTTGGACGTCTGGGAGCCGTCCCTTGAGGGGGGGGTTATGTCATGTTTTGGTTTGGTGGGGGTGGGTTTTTGTTGTCTTTTGGTCGTTTGTCATGTGTTCCTTGTTTCTTACCTTGTCCCGTTATGTCAAACCACGTCCACCTAAGTGTTTCTTCCCTTCCCAGTGTATCCACCAATCAGCTTCCCCTGCCACTTGTGTCTTACCCAGCTGTGTCTAGTCATTGTCATTAGCCTGTGTGTATTTAGTCCCCTGTTTTCCGTTCGGTTCTTGTGGAGTCATAGTATCTGTTGTGCCTGTTGTTGTCCCTGTGTTCCATGCCATGCCATGTCATGCCTTGTGTTTGTTTTTTGATCTTGTTAATTTTTTCATAGTACCTTGTTTATAGTTTTTGTTAATTAAATCCCCTTTTTTTTACCTGCATCCCTGCCTTGCCCTGTTTCTTGGTTGCCTCCTGCATTTGGGTCCTGCCACCAACACCCCACTCCCGTGACAAGTTTATGACAGACAGACCCACATTTGTGAGCAGTAATGTGTTGTAGTCAATCACAAACAGTTACTGAGTGTGCTTAAGTCAGGACATGTAAACAGAGGTGCTTATTTTTTCCTCAACTGTGGTTCTATTTACATCCAAATTGACTTTGCGCTACGACATCTTTAGTAGAAGCTGCATTTCCATGACAGTTTTTTCACAAAAATAAAGGCAATATTCTAATATTTCAATTAAGTACAAATTCAACTTGTCGGTGTTTCCATTGAACAGTGTTTTGCTTCTGAGGCTCAATTCTCATAATGTCCAGTCTCGCGAGATCTCGCAGTTCTGTAGGAGGTGCTCATGATGTTTACGGAAAGCGCTTTGTCCTTAAAAAGACTTGTTACCCCCTCAGGAGGCAGCTCCGACACAAAAGTGAGTAGCCCCGTACTTCCTACTTCCTTTCCTCCGTGACTGGGCGGGGGTCACATGACTCCAGGGAATGCGCAAAAAGGGTTTCCATTACACTTCTGCAAAAATACTTCTATTTCGACATGTCTCAAAAACCACCTCATGGGAGCGTAAACACTTTCTTGCGATATGAGAGAATTTCTTCGAAAATCATGAATAGGAAAGAATTTTTAACAATTAAATTCCCTTTTAATGGGGTTATCATGAGTTGCTACGACAACTGACTGACTGGCTTACACGCGGGCAAAAAACGGGATGCCGGGACGGGACCTGCCTAATATTGGGACAAAATAATGAGGTTGTCAAAATCTGCAGCGATGCGGGACCCAAGGATTAAACGGGTCACACATTCTCCCTATAATTAATATCTTTGTTTGTTGAAAGTGCATTGCAATTTATTTCACTTTTAACGCATTACCTCAATAAGAGTCGGGAAGCAGTCAGATGGAAAGCATTCTACATCCAACTATAGCTTTCTTTTCCAAACCAAAAGCTGCGCTCTGAGATGATTTTTAAATGAAAGCCACAATACCGCTGGTGCGATGACAACTGGGCAAGCCTCAGACCTCCTTCCAGCTGCACACAATAAAAGAGAACTCCTGCAATTTATTTTACAATAAAGGGAAGCGAGCGCCATTCTTGAATGAATCTCTCGCGGTGGCGTGGAGTTTCGCACGGCCGAGTTACTTCCAATCTGCCCTCAGACTACCTGCTGTGTCGCCAGCAGACGGCTTCTGACTCAGTGCTGCCCGCCCACCGCGACCTACACGCCGCAGCGTCATTTATATCCGGCCGGGATGGAAGATGTGCCGCACGAATTTCTGACGCTGCTCACCATGTTGCGGGGTGTAAACAACACTCACACTTACACGGCCACTTAACCACAACCTATGCACACTCACTGCAGATTGCAGTCCAACGCAAAAAAAAAAAAAATTCTGACTTTACAAAGATTATATCAGGTTTTCATTGACAATGTCAGAGTGTCTTTTTAAAGTCCTTACAAAGTGAAAATAGTCAATTCTGTTCAGTTCTGTTGGCAGCTTATTCCATTTGTGTGCAGCATCACAGCAAAAGGTTGATGCACCATGTTTGCTTTGAACTCCGGGCTCCACTAATTGACCCGAGTCTGCAGACCTCAGAACCCTTGCTAGGTTTGTATTCCATGACCATTATGTGCCACGCTGGTGAAAACTTTCGAGTGTACTCAATGAAGTTCATTAGCATTTAGCATGTAGCATTGATTGATGTGATTGATGTTGCTCCTTCAGGTATTGGTTTTACGCTGATTTCCGCAAGTGGGAAAATAAATGTGTTGACGATGCATCTTTTTTTTTTTTTTTTTATCAAATTGTTTAGTAGCAAACGACACACCAGAAAAAAAAGTTGTCCCTTATAGTTTTAACAAAACCTATTTGTCTTGTTTGATGTTTTCATCATTGTCGGGTTAACTAGGAAGCAGCTGTGTGGACGTTTGTTTCGTGCTAGCTTCTTTTTTTCCCACTCTCTTCAAGACCCTGCACACACACACGCACACACACGTACACTCACAAACACATGAACAGGGCCAGAGGCAACTGCAAGTTTCCATTCATGCTTCTCATTATCGGGCCATGTCGGCGCTTTACGAGGCCGTGTAAAGCGCTGAATAACTGCACTTTAAAATGCATCCTGACACCATTGCGTGGCGGCGCTGATGGCGAGGCCATTCACTGCCGCGTCCGACGCCGACGTCACGTTAAACGCTCTTAAGCATATATATATATATATATATATATATATATATATATATATATATATATATATATATATATATATACACACACATATATAATACTACTGTAGCTTTACTTTAAAAGGGGAAACGTGAAAACTTGGAGCAAAACAGATCCAGAACAAAACACGAGCTGGCCCCTCGCGCCCACTTCAAAACAGTCTGACTCATCTCATCTACATTATGCAGTTTTGTTTAAGTACAAACATAAAGGCGTTATGGCTTGCAGAGTGCGGGTTATCAACAGATCGTAAAATAATAATAAACAAATAAAACGATATCAGGTACAATCATGTGGGTAAAAATAGCATCGCAGTGATTCATTCATGTTTTTCTTCCCCTCTGGCAGGATTTATTAATTACCGGAGCAAGTGGAGTTGCTATTTCATCTTTATTTAAATTCAATTAAGCGTGCTTCATAAATGACTGAAAAAGTGTGTGTGTTTGTGTGCATGTGTAGGTGTGTGTCATCACAGGAGCAAATCCAAGAACTGCAGCTATTTCCGTGTTGAACATTGGAATAAATATAATAGTTATCATGTCCGCAGTGTTTACTGTTGGGACCAAATTCAGATAAATAGATAGGTAGTAGTAGTAGTAATTATTAAGTAGTAACTTGTAGTTAAATGATTGTGACATTGTATGTAATAGTCGTGAATATTGAGGTACGAAGCTGAAACCTTGCATTGAATTTGAAATTTGAATATAAAACGGATAATATAGAAACAAAGCTTAATCATGACGAATGACATCAAAAGTAACGGATGGGGAATAATTTGACAAATGATTAGTATTTTAATATTGCATTTGTACCAAAGAGTTGCCCAAGCGGGGTTTGAACCCAGATCCTCCTTGGTTAGAGTCAACTGCTGTAATCACTGAGCCATTTCTGCCATAGAGGAATCTGTGATATTGTGTATAATTGTAATGAATATGTCAGTATATATTGAAAGCTTTGTGTTGAATTTGAATTTTGAATATAAAATGGAATTAAAACCCTAAAATTAATTGTTTGTGAAATAATTTGACAATGACTTGTATTCAATATTGCATTTGTACTAAAGAGAGTAAAGAGAGTTGGTCCGGTTATTGTCAAGTAAGCTCAAGTTTTCTTGCCATCCGCATGCATGCAGGTGTCTGCGCGTACGTGGCACGGGGTGCGAGCCACGGTGCGACAATGCGAGGTGGCAGAGCAGTCAAAACAAGGCCCGTTGAGGCAGGACGGGCCAAAGTGGCGCTTGAAGAGCTTCTTTTGAGGCACTCCTTAATGTGGTTAAGTGATCTCCACCACAATTGGGACACTCCAAGAGGCCATCCCTGACAAGCGGACCAAAAGCAAACTCCCTCCTCTTTCTCTCTCTCGTTCTCCCCCCTCGCCCCCTCAGGCCTGTCACTTTCCATCTCAGCCTCTTGGCACGGATCCGGCTAAGCGATACCCAAAACATAGGAGATGTAACCCCCGAGGTGGATCACCAATCGAGTGCAACTTAACTGCTATAAAAAAAGTGCATTGTGATGTCACGCCGCCAACTTTAACAAACCCCTCCCAGATTCTGAGCGGCTCCCGTGTTGTTTCTTGTTTGCAACGGGGACGAGATCCGACACGGTGACCGGGCCAGTTTGCCAGGGTAACGTCAGGCGGGGCTGACATGAAAAGCCTGTGACTTTGCGGAGGGAAAGCCGTGTGAATAAAAGCAGCGGGGGCCCCAAGGTTGAGAACATGCCAGACAGTGCCCATGCAGAACACGACAGCAGCGGCGGAGCCCAGTTGGCCGCGGGACAATTTGGCCGGCAGAGCCAGCAGACTTAGCACTCACTCACTTAAAAAAAAAAAAAAAAAAAAAGCTGCAAACTGCTTTTCTCTTGCAGAGTAAAAAAAAAAAAAAAAAAAAAAAAAAGTTATATTTATAGTAATAGGACGTATAATAAAAGTTTTTCACTCAAAAAGTACATTTGACAAAGATTTGGAGTACATTTTACCAGTAAAAAAAATAAAGCTACTCAAGTGCGGAGACGCCCACTCTACCACCTGAGCCACGCCACTCCTGCTGGGTGTTCGTATATTGATGGTGTCAGGTGGAAATCTTGTTCTGTACCAAGAACTGTTTGGGGTCTCCTTTTGGACACACCAGCAATGCAGCACAATGGCAACTATCAAGAGTGGCATGGCCCAGATGGTAGAGTAGCTGTCTCCCAAGTTGAAGGTCATGAGTTCGTTTCTCAACAACTTGAGCAAAACATAAATAAATAAATAAATAAATAAATAAATAAATAAATACAGATAAATAAAATACATAAATAATAATAAATAATAATTTATTATTATACAAAATATTAATAAAATACATAAAATAATAAACTGGTAAAATGTACTCAAAATCTCCTTGTAAAATGTAGAATTTCTGAGTGGAATAACTTTACTATTTTTTTCAAGTAAATATTACTCTTTTATTTTTCTGGTTTTTTTTTTGTTGTTGTTGTTGTTGTTTTTACAGTGTGGTACTCCCCGGGGGAAGAAAAAAAAAGTGTTGGCAAATTGATGAGCAACTTTACTGGATAACAACGCTCGATCCAAATAAATGGTGGCCATCAAAAGGGAAGTTTAGTGTGAACGGGCTGAAAAGCTTCCATCCAAAGTGCCATTGGGCTCATCTCGAATGAAAAGAGGTGGCGGCGGTGCGCAAGGGTGGGGGGCGGTGGTGTGGGGTAGTGGCGTCTTTTCTTCTCTCTTCCATTCCAACTCTTCCTCCTTTCTCTCTTCTTCTTGTCTGTTGAAACATGTGGTCAGCTGTTATGCTTCCATGTGGTCAGATGATCAAAGGCGGAGGAGGGGGACTGTGGATGGGCAGTTTTGGGGGGGGGGGGGGGGGTGTTAGCTGCAGTAATTGTCCCCCTGCCGATGCCTTGCCCCGGCTCGGGATCAGGATCCCAGCAGGTGGGGCTGGGTTTGGGCAAGGGGAGGGGGGGGGGGGGGGGGCGTTGGAGTTGCGGGGGTGGGGCATCCATGAGAACGGAGGGAGGAGAGGGTGCAGGAACGCAAGAGGCCCAGCCTGGCAGAAATAAAGACTTCCTAAGGCCTGCCCGCTGACAACAGAGCCCCAAAGGGAGAGTGAAAAATGAAGCCTACACACACAACGAAGGGGGTTTCACTCAGGGAAGGGGGCCGCCATTGGGGCGAACGTTCGGCAGAGGGCGAGATGGAAAAGCATAAGAGAATAGGATTATAATATTTGCTCAGCACAAAGAGGAACAATTGTGCGCCCATTTCACAGTATCTTTACAATTGAGCGCGTGTCGAATCACAGAAGGGATTTCTCTCTCTCCTTTTTTTTTTTTTTTTTTTTTTTAAACCGGGGGGCTCGTTTTATGAAAAATGGATGCTTTGCTCGTTGCTTCAACTGCTAATCTCGACTTCTCTGATCGAGCAGCTGCAAAATTAAACTTTCTTGTGTAACCCTAAAACACAAACGTCAGGAAAACGCAACAGGTTGAGGTGGTAAGGAACAGGGGGGTGAGGGGGGGGGGGGGGGGTCTTGCGCATACCTCAACCACTTCAGTGTTTACCTGAGAGGCAACAGGTTCGACTACTTTGCATGTATGTGAGAGCACTCAAAAACACGCCTCGCCGCTGTCCGTCATCTTGATTGCCCAGCACGACTCCTCAGCTGCGAATCAACCCCCACAAACCCCCACCTTTCCACACACATCCTCGACCAGATGGCTTTTTTTGTTGTTTTTTTGTTTTGTAACTGTCTGCTTCTCCTTGCACCTCTGGTCTTCCAAACTAAATCCCCGCAATAGCTGGGTGGAGCGGAGTGTGTGCGTGTTTTTGAGGGAGGGGAGTAAGCTGGACAAATGGCTGGCGGTAGCAGAGCAAATAAGATGGATTAAGATGAGGCTTTTCACAGATACTTCAAAACTATTTTGGCGGTGAGCCATGCAGCCCCCCTTGTGCAGAAAATGCTGGCCTTTACAGAAGTTTATTCTGCTAGGTTGCGCTTCATATTACACGTTATCTTATTATTTATCTGATCAAGTAAGCTATGTCTAACTAAACGTTTTAAAAACATTACATTTAGCAGGAGTTCCAAAAAAATATGAACAAGAAAATCAAATGTCACCTCTTGGCTCCATCCAGCCAAAGGTTAAATTCTTGACTCCCCGCTGTCTGCCGTCATTAGGTTGCCTAGCAACCCGCTGCAAAGCTATAATTAGTTTGGAGAAATCAAGATTTCCATTTTGTTAACACAAAAAACACTTTTCTGAAAAGTGTCACATGTTCTTTGAAAGAGACTCCAAAAGGCGTGTTGAAATATGGAGTTTTTTTTTTTTTTTTGGCACTTTAACTGTCACCGCTGAGTGAAATGTGCAGCTGTTATAACATATTTAAGTAATAAAAATCCCAAGATGGCAACAAGACAGCGTATCAACCTGTGAGCATCCTTCAAAAAATTATTAGCATGGTCGCTGCCAACTTATGTTTGAAAGGTTGATTTTTTTTTTTTTCCCACTTCTTCGTTTCCGTCATCTTTGCAGGCGCGAGATTTCCTAAAGGAGTCATAAAACAATTCTTTTGTGCCAAAAATGACTGCAGCAGTCCACCCACTCAATCATAAAGTCGCAGGTCAGTAGCTGAATGGAAACGGAGATCGGAATTGCACGCAATTTGCGCGAATGATTTTTTATTTTTTTTGTAAAAAGGTAGCAATTCAAATGGGACCGACTATGTTAAAAAAAAATTATATATTGATCTGTGCCTGGCAACATTTGATTGGGATAACAACCACAATGCAGGTGACACTTTTGGAGACAATTCGGAAAGCTTTGACAATCCTTGTTTGAAGAGTTCATGGGTGTTCAGGCTTTATATATTGGTATTATGTACTAAGCTACATTTTTAGATTAGAAGGTCAAAAGGTCACTATACTAGCTACTAATGTTTGCAATGTTTGTTGTTAATCTATGCATATAAAATCCAAGGAGAAATCAAATCAGGCTGTCTGTAAAATTGGTTATAATATCTATTCCTCTTTGAAGTTGTCGTTGGAATTTGTGAGATTCTCATTTTTTCACATGATGCCCGTTTCAAAAGATGACTTGACTTGACTTAATTTCATCCAACACAACACTTTTGTTTTTGCTCACATTTTCAAGATTGAAAACTTTTTCCTATGTATACAAAAGGCCCATTTCTCTCTATTACTACTGTAAATAAATACCGTTCACTAACTAGTCTAAATCTGTGTTAGTGAGCACCTCTCCTTTGCCGAGATAATCCATCAGCCTCACAGGTGTGGCTTATCAAACTCCTGATTATACAGCATGGTTATGAAGTCAGCCGTGGAATTGATTTTAAAATTCTGCAACTGATTCTTTAAACCACTGAAGTTTGGATTCTGAATATAAACCCAGAAGGGCTCTGAGATCTGCAGAATTGGGTCGATTAGTGGAACCCAGGTTTCAAAGCAAACATGGTGAAGCAGCATTTAGCTGTTGTGGTGCATACAAATGGAAACACTTTTTTTTTTCCATTTCTTTAAGTTCTTTTAGGCATTTTTAAAATCCAGTTCACGCTACAGTCATGTAGAAATTTCAGAAAGATACTTTTGACAGTTAAAATTTTCCAGGCCTTGCCAATTGCACAGGTGTACCTTAGGCTGCCACATAGTAAAACCAGTCGGTATCTGGTGTGGTACATTGTTTCAAGACCATAAAGTGGCCCATATAAAATGTTGATGTACAAATAACTGTGAAGGACTTGTAGTTACTGCCAAAAGAGATACAACACTGGAAGACTCAAATTGGATTGGGGTTTGCATGGCGTTGTGATGTAATCGGCCAACAAATACAGCTTCCGAAGAATTGTTACTATGTCGCGATGTTGTGATGTCACAGCATCAATGAGGCTTACTCCAACCTGCGGATGACGTCGTTAAACATTCCAGACCGCAGTCAGCTAAACTGTACAACTCATTCAAGCTTCCTCCTTGATGGGTCTGCATCTCACCTCCAAAATGTAGGCCAGTAGGAAGAAAGAGGGAAACGTCTTTGATTGTAGTAGGATGCAAACATGCATACGTGCGCAGGCACGCCACTCACTGAAAGCACAATGAAAATAATAAGACAGAAGAAAAAAAAAAAGTCAACAACTCTCCTGAGTCTTTCAAAGGCTTTCGTCTGTGAGAGTGCGTGAAGGATTTTAGGAAATCACTTGCATTGTGTATGTGCGTAAAGTGTTTTCGGCAGCTCTTGAACTCTTGGAGGGCTTTAACAAAGATGAGGAAGATTCTTTAAGCTTGCAGCGTGCTTGATGTTTGGGTATTCAAGGCGCTTTCGCTCTCACTGTCACTCAGTGCGGAGGCAGAGGTGTACCATTAAGCTCTTAGAACTTTCTGGAAAAGCCACAACAAGAGTGACAATAACAAGTACCAGGACTTAAAAGAACCGGTCTGCTGCCTGTTGTTGGTACTCTTGAAAAACACACTTTCTCTCGCCGGTCCAAGATGGATTTATAAAGCTGAAGCAATTAGTTTGCATCCAGATAACTTTTTTTTTTTTTGCGCACTCGAAACAAGCAATTTAATTTTCAGTATTTGCCGATCCTATACGACCACTCCAACATTCAGAGTGCATCTAAATTGTCTCAGCTGTATTTTTTTTTTAATTATTCAATTAAATGCATCCCAGTATGATTTATATGGCTATAAATAGGTTCTGTACAACCGGTCTTCAAAATTTACAACTTGAATAAGACAAACAGGTCGTGTGGACGTTTGTCTTTTTAATGCCAACTGAAACGTTACATTGCATAATATAATACCTTCCTTCAGTTCCATTTGACAATATCTTTGTACCCTCAGAATTATGTTGTCATTTCGTGACCTTTAAAAATGAAGAGAATAAGAAAAGACAATGTATAAACTTTGTTTCATGATTGATGCGTTTAGTAAGAATTGATGGGGATGGGCTATTAATAAGCCATGGGTTCAAACCGTCAGCCCTTCTTACGGATGTTAATGTTGCAAATGATGTGATCGATGAAATCTGTTGTAATATGTCTGAAATGGAAAAAAAGAATGAAAAAAAAATGTTTTCAGCCAATAGTTTGGTTTCCTTTCCATCTACCCATTTTTATTAGAATTTTCAAGAAATGCAAAAATAAATCTGAATGGAAATGCTAGAAATAAAAAAAAGTCCCAAAATTCTAAAAAAAAAAAAAAAAAAAAAAAAGTTTTTACGCTTGGAGGAGGTGGATTTTGAATAGTATCGAAAAAAGGAAAATACGAATTTTGGCTATGGAAACAGGTTTTGCAAATAACCGCTGAAAAGACTGGATACTCGTTGCACATTTTGACCGGATATTTTGTCACACGTACGTTTGTAGTCCTAAAACAGTGGCGGATGGTAAAGTAAGGTGTGTTTGGGGGGGACGACGATATAGATATGTTTTTGGAATTAATTAAAGAAGAGAATATTAATGCTATTTTGTATGGAAAACAGCAAACAAAAGCAAACTCATACGATGCCATAACATGGCACAGTCGCTTTCTAGTGTTCTTTTAAATTACTGGTGGATCACATCTCTATGGTGTATAGCGCCACCTACAGCGGTGGAGTCCCCTCTCAATATTCGCAAAAGAAGAACAGATGGAAACGGGCATAAATCGTATGGTCTGTGTTGCTCATTTTCAGTAAATTCACTTAAAAAATGTTTGCAACAATTGGATGGAAACCTGACTATTAATGTGATAGCCCAAAATTCTGAGCAAGATTGGCAAAGAAAACTCGAGTGAACAGGGTGACGTTAAATGATTAACCACCATGGTGTTATTTGGTTACTTGAAAATAATGTTGCAGAACAAAATCCACATGGCGAGCAACTAGGTTTTTGAAAATATAATAGTTGTCAGAGACTATTTTTAAACAAAACGTGTTCTTTATCATTTGTAGCATCTACAAAAAGTGGAAATACGGATCCAATGGTGACAACAGTTGAGAACCACCCTTCCAAATCTTTTCAGGCTCTAAAATGTGGTGTAATGGAATGTCCACAAAAAAATCAGTATTTTTCTGTTAAACAAAGAAATGGGCTGACGATGACTAGCATGAATAAGAACAAGAATAACTTTATTAGTAAAGTTTGATGAGGTTTGCTTTTTAATTTGTTTTTTTAGTGCCCATAACTTTCCAGAACCACCCCCTTTCATTCGCACACAGGCGGCTATCACACGTCACTAACGGTCCCCTTTTGGTCCCCATTAATTGCCCAATGATTACCTTAACACGGAGACGGTCGCACGTTTGTTACGGGTGACGCCGCAAAAACAGACAAACTGGCCAACCGAGTGTGCTCGGTTTTCGGTGTCCTGATAGAAGCGTGCTAAGAAGACAAAGGCAGGGGCAAAGGGGAGTGTGACACCACTGTCTGTTGACTCTTTGGAGTATTTAATTAGCCGTAATCCAATTGAGGCACACGGCTTCCTGTTAAGAGAGGTGCAAAGGTTCGAAATAAACAGCTTATGCTACTATTAAAGCCGACAGATATAGTCAACAGCCTGTAAGGAAGATCAACCGCTGACCTCACTGATACAATGGGCATCAGTCTGCTCCTCAGGTGTAATCTCAAGTCAAACCAGAACCCGACATGGACAAAGTCATTTCAAATGAACGAGGCCATTGCTTCGATATACCAACATCGTCTTGCATCATGTCAGCAATGGACAGAACGGAGACCTGGGACACAATTTGCCAATTTGTCAAGACGATAAAGGCAACATTTTACAGTGCGTACTATACTGCACTCAACTGACTTGAATCAAATTATTTTTAAAAAGTACTTAAATACCGAATAGGTCGATCAGAAAAAGGCCAAAAGGTGACGGCAAACTAAACTGTCATATCATCGGTCATTGCTGTCACGTCTTACGTGTATTAACTGTTTCAGCGGTTGGTCACCTCAGGATTGAAACTCTACATGTTTTTCAAAAACGAGGGAAAATTAACTCATTTGCTCCCAATAACGTATAAATATGTTCTATTTTAAATGTTTTAAGTGTCCCAAAGACGTATTTATACGGTTTTTGTTGTTTGTTTGTTTTTTATGCTAGAGCATACAAAAGGCTTTAATGCAGCCTCTCAACTGCAAAGAATGGTTGAAGCAATGGTAGTTATTACACAAACGGCCATCAGGTGGCAGCATAGCAACCAGGAACATGTTGAAAAAAAGCTCAAATACAATTCTGAATAGATTTGTGAATAATGATGAAATTTAGCTATATTCGAATGCTCATTGCTGTAAAACGTACTTTTTTTCCTGATGAAAGATGAGACTTTAATCTTTTGGTAGGTGCTATGTTTTTTTGTTTTTTTCTTTGTTTTTTTTATAGCAATAGAACACAATATTCTTGAAAAATCAGTCAAAATCCAGTCAAACAGACGGGAGTGAAGGGGATTGCTTCAGTGAAAATCGCTGCGAGTGAATGAGTTAATAGGGTTTTCTGAATTGCTTTACTTTTTTTTTTTTTTATTTAATTGCATCATCCATGGCTCTAAGACCTTTGAACACATAGTTTGGGAAGATGATGTAAACACAGTCGTTAGCTTTTGTGAAGTTGTTTAGTCCCGGTCCGGGTGTCAGCATGAGGACAGACATCAATGACAACGTATTAAATTGCGATTATTTTAGAAAAAAAAAAAAAAAAGCAAATCATCTTTATTTCTCCTTTTAGTTGTGCTTGGTAGCACTGATTGCCACCGCCTTCCGATTGTGATCCATTCTCGTTGAAGCATTATCTCGCATTAATGCAGCCATCCGCGAGCCAAAGGTGTCAGCTTGCTTTCTGTCTCGGACGCATCCAGACAAGCAGACGTGGCCGTCCTGGTGCACGGCAATTCAATTCAATTCAATTGGTGATTTAGCAGTCACAGTTTGGGCAACAGTTGGTTGATGCAGAAGGCACAGGCTTGATTGAGGAATTACTAAAGCTTTATGGTAAAAAAAAATTAAAAAAAAAATTTAAAAGATGGCTGACAACGATGGCAACAGACGCCTTCGTAGCCGCTTTATGGAAGCCCGGTAGGGCACCTGCCGGTTGTGTAAAAAACGGCCTCATGCTAAATCATTGCATGCCAGAGCGCAAACCCGTGTGACGTGATCAGAAACAGACGTATTGACTCAAAGTTGGCCAATCTAAAGAAAGACTTGGTCAAAACAGACAGTTGCCAGTCACAACACTTGGTCCACCTTGTGAATTAAACAATATCCAATATTAGATCTGCAATCAAAAATGAGCATTTATTATCTCGGTCGTGGATCTTTGGCAGTAGTTTGCCAACGTCCGAAAGAAAATCAAGTTCCAACTTCTGCTGTCCTGAAGGAAGAGTGGTAAGAAAACAAAGGCAGGGGCAAAGGGCAGTGCGACACCTCTGTTCTGTTGACTGTGGAGTATTTAATTAGCTGTAATCCAATTGAGGGCACACGGCTTCCTGTTAAGAGAGGTGCGAAGAGTTGAAATCGACAGCTTGCTCGATTATTACAGCCTAAAGATTCAGCCAACAGCCCGCAAAGAAGATCAACAAGTCAACTCAAGTGGAACAGCATCATACGCAGCTGACCAAGGAAAGGAAACAAGAGACAGAAGATAAAAGTTTGTGACATCTGGGTCGAAAAGCAGGAGTGATTTTCTTATGGAGATTTTTTTGACCTGCATATAAGTACAACAATGTTCAAAACAATCGCTATTCATATGGACAAGCGTGCAGGCACTGAAATATGAAAGACAGGAATGGCACTTTGGAAAGAAACTCGACTACCACTATGCATTAACTGCTTGGCTTTGAATTTCGGAGGCAACACCGTTTTCCATTTAAAAAAAAATAAAAAATGTACAGGGAGTCCTTAAGTTAAGGCGCACACGACCTAAGGCATTTCGACTTTACAACAGTTACACCCAGTTCGCCATTTTGTCTCCTCGTCCGCCATTTTGGTTCCTCGTCCGCCATATAGCCTGCAGTGTTTTCCCCTCGTCCGCTATTTAGCCCTTAGCTAGCTATGCTAGCGCTTGTGCACTTGTGGGAGTATCTTTGCCGTTTTCGCCCTCTTTTTTTTCCCACATCAGCCTCCACCCCTTCTTTTCCATCCACCTTTAAGCAGTAATGGTAAGTACATCTTATTTATTTATTTATTCATTTATTTATTTCATTTTATTTTATTTTAAAGGGATACTTGACTCATTGAGCCATTTTCAGCAGCAAAAAGTTAACATTTTGTCCAGAATGAATTTGGTAACTTATTATTATTATTATTTTTTATGTACAATTAATTAAGTTAAATACTATTTTTTCCTCTTGCTGTCGACTGATGATGACGACATCACCTGTGCTGAGGAAGTAGGTAACGCCCAATCATGGCTCAGTTCCTTTCTCAGCACAGGTGATGTCATCTTCAGTCGACAGAAAGTGGAAAAATTAGTTTTTAAAGTTATTAATCCATCCATCCATTTTCTAAGGGCGAGGATGCTGGAGCCTATCCCAGTCGGCTCCGGGCAGTAGGCAGGGTACACCCTGAACTGGTCGCCAGCCAATTGCAGGGCACACAGAGACAAACAACCACTCACAATCACAAGTACACCTAGGGACAATTCGGAGCACCCAATTAACCTGCCATGCATGTCTCTGGAATGTGGGAGGAGACCGGAGTACCCGGAGAAGACCCACGCAGGCACGGGGAGAACATGCAAACTCCACCCAGGAAGGCAAGTTATTAATTGTACAAGAAAATAATGAAGTTATCAAATTCATTCTGGACAAAATAATAAGTTTGTATTGCTGAAAATGTCTCAATGAGTCAAATATCCCTTTAATGTATTTTAGTTTGTTTGTTTTTTTTAATGCAAATTATTTTGATGTAAATATTGACTTTAATGGGGACATTTGACTTAAGTCGAAATTCGGTTTACATCGCTAGCATAGGAACAGAACTTAAGGACTCCCTTATTAGAAAATGGTGGAATGGTTTTTGGGGAGTTGGAACAGATTAATGGCAGTTCGATTTCAATGGGGAACAGTGATTTGATATGCAGTGGAACTTCAGGTTATTGAATTTGTTCTGTGACCACATTGTCAAACTGAGGTAATATTTCCCATTGAAATGAATGGAAATGCAATTAATCCATTCCAGCCACAGAAGGATGCTAGAGTTATCTTACTTTGATGGTTGTGCGGTTAAAATTTAATACTGTACTATAAAGAAATAGATGAAAACGCGTTCGCTACCAAATTGCTGTGCTATGTCTAGGGATGTGACGTATCCAAACATTACGATATGAAGGTCACGATATGATAATTACCACCATATTGTGGGGAGGTTGTCGATACAAAAAAGGTGACAATATTGAAAAAAACATGAGCTCATATACTAAAAAAAAAAAAAAAAAAAAAAAAAAAAAACTATATTGTGCTTTTGTACATTACAGCAATGCATATAAACACCTACAATCTCTAATAACACTTAATATGGAGGCGCTTACTTGCTAATGCACGCACACATTGAGTTCCTCCATATATTGACTTGCTTCACAAGCATATTACGTTCCTCTTCGTCGGACCATTAGCATGGATTTGAAACATAAAGGGCCAAAACATGCCTTATGAAAATTAAACTGCACTACAAAATTAGCCACCAGAGGGTGCTGGAAGTGCACAAATGGAAATCAACCTGACTTTTTGAACGTGTGCTGACGGCGATATATCGTGGCAGTTTTAATCTTGCGATATCACGATATTGCCGTGATTGTTACATCCCTAGCTATGTCTAAGACTTTTCAGGTCAATTTTTACATTCACCGGGGTTAGCGTTAGCGTAGCTTTTGTGTTGTACTGTAGCATGCAGCAGCCATTTTAGGCAGCAAAAAAATAAATAAATACCTGAAACGCAAATCCAGGGATCTCTACGTGGCTCGACAAATAGCACAAAGTTGTAAGCGTTGTAACTTTTCGGAAACCAAAAACAGTGTGCAATTTAAGGTCATTTTCCTTTTTAACAAATTAGTCAGAAACCAAATTATTTGTCAACTGGATCATTTGTATCCACTGTTTGAAGTAAATTTTACAAATTAATCCGCCAAGTCCCACTGCAAGCACTTTGGCTCTATAAAGTGTGCCAAACATTAACGTACACAGGCCAAAAATAAAAATCGCAGCTGCGTCACAAACCACACAAACCCTGACATCAATTGTGGAAATTGCCATGCGCGTGTTCCCAAGGATACCCCGACATGCCGTTGCCCTCGTTCCCTCTTCTCTACCATTAAGCAAAATCACCAGTTACTGGCGCGAACGGCAACAGTGACACGTGGCAAGGTCAAAGCAGCTCGTCGGCGGCGGCGGACATTGCCAAGCAAAAAAGCGCATGCAGGGGCAAGTTTGCGTGTGCCAGGCCAGATGCCCGCAGACGCGCCGCCTCGCCCGAGAGTCACCAAAGCTGCCGGAGCCTCAGACAAACTCTCTCCATCATCCTCACCCTCCTCTTCCTTCCATGACCATCTGTGAGACGCACGCACACACATAAAGCAAAGGGACTGTCTGCCTTAATAGCAGCCTTGCTAAGACCACTGTGCCAGGTAAGCGCTGACCTGCTTTGAAAGTGACAAGTTTGGTGAGGTGGGAGCGAGACTGCTGAGCCAGATGGTTCCGAGCTAAGCTAAGCTAAACTAAGCTAAGCTAAGAAGAAGAATGAGACGTTCGTCCAGGTGATTTTTTTATTGTATTTTTTTTGACAGGTGGGCCGGACAAGAGCCGTCTGGCCTTAACAAGCGCTGCCATGGATTGGATATGGAATTGTCCAGAATGAAAAAAAAAAAAAGAACACACACACACAAATTGATGGGGTGGCTGTTTTATGTGTGCGTAAATATGTATGTGAATCTGTTAAAGTGCGTCCATATGGGTTGAATTTACTGAATGCACGACAAATGAACCAAAAGGTTTGGATTTAGTTTTAATTCACTTTTTAGCGCAGGTTTGTTAGTTGTTCCATTTTAGTTTTAGTGTTAGTTTTAGATTAAATATTGTCGCTCGTAAGTGAAAAACACTTCTGTTCATTTTTGCCTTTTTTATTTTATTTTATATTTTTATGTTTTTTTGGGATGAAATTTAATGCAGACATCCTAAAAACATAAAAATAAATAATAAAAATGGAGAGAGATTTTTTTCACATACAAGCGACAACATTTAAACTAAAACTAACACTAAACCTAAACTGGAAAAACTAACAAACCTGCTTTAAAAATGAATTAAAACTAAGTCCCTGAAAGATCAAACTGAATGCAGACATCCCCAAAATCTAAAAATCTTTATAAAAAATAATAAAAAAAAAAAAAATGGACATAAGCGTTTTTTACATACCAGCGACAATATTTAAACTAAAACTAACACAAAAACTAAACTGCTTTAAAAAGAAAAAAAAAGAAAAAAAAGAATTAAAACTAAGTCCCAAAAACAAATTTGTCAAAAATAAAAAAAATGGACAGAAGTGTTTTTCACATAGCAGTGACAATATGGTGTATTTCATGCGTGCAAGATTATAAGAAAATAGACAACTAGATACAGTATATTGGCCTTTACACAGAATGTTTGTTCAGTTTGAGTTATTGTGTTCATTTTTGTTAACATATAATAACTGTGGACTACTCTGTACATACTTTTCTTACTTCTACCGCCCCTTGATGTTTCCAGTCTGGTCCGTTTTCCCGCCTCTTTTCACCTGTCACCTGCACTCTCTCTTCAAGAAGACAGCAGCAAAAGAGAAAAAAGGCCTTTTTCATGTCTGCCCGAGTTGAATGTCAAGTTCAATAGCAAGCTTTCAAGCTCCTTCGGCTTGAGGAACTCTTCATTGGCTACGTTGGCACAAGCTAATGAGATCCAGTTGAAGATCTGTGGAAAACTCACGTTTTTTGTTTTTTTTGCAGAATGTGTAGCTAATATATACGTAGTGGACACAGTTCAAAAGTCTACATACCCCTGTTCAAATGTTTTTGAGATATCAAAAAAATTTGAAAGATGAATCGTTTCAAAACCTTTTCCACCATAATGAGGCCTATAACTGTAGAACTCAAAGACAATCATTGCACAAGTGTGCACACCCAAAAAAAAAAGGCATTTGAACAGGGGTGTGTAAACTTTTTATATCCACTGTATATTTATGTTTTTCGAAGTTTGTAGTGTACAAGAATTGCACAGCATTAGTGACAGAATAGAAATACCACACATCAAAAATTGCAAACTCGAATGTGTCAGGGAGACACTGTGTCTGTTGTGGTTGTCTTAGCAACCGTCTATTCATTTTATTTTACAGTGCATTTAATGACAACCCCCTGACGCAAAAAATGTCGTAAACACTAGCGAGTCGCTCGCTCCGAATCCTGATCATCTTGGGGCCATTTATTTCTATTTCTGCATCAAAATATCTCAAGCGCAGCCATAAAAACAAACTCAGCCATAAAGTCGGCATTTCACAGGCAATGTCACGGTCAAGTCGAATCACGGCGGGCAAATTTAGCATGAGCGAGGTGATTCCTTCACTTGTCAGCAGATTATTTCCATACGGAAATGACAAAGCGGTGCAGTTTGCAAAGTCTAGAGTCAGCACGAAAGACCAGGATTTAAAACAAATAAATCTTCAGTGGTTTTGTAAATACAGCATTTATTACATGAGGTCACCGCAAAAAATATCTTTCAGTGCCAAAGATGCATCAATAAATAAACTTTGATGGCTTTTTTTTGCCAATAAGTTGAAAAAATACACTAGGGAATTTCATGCTACGTTGTGTCACAACATTCCAGGTAGCACTACTGTCTACTGGAAGAGACGTAGCATGTAATTAACAAGGAGACGACAACGAAGAGGCAGTGAAGGTGCCCTACTAAGTTCCTGTTATAGGCACGAGGATTGTATGTGCTGCTGTTCCATGCTTTTGTATTGTCATTATTGTAACAGCCATGCTATTTCCCATGTTAGCTCATATGGGTCTATAGTGTTTTGCATTCTATGTTAGCATTAGGCTAGCAGGCTTTTTGTTATATGGTTTGGTTGAACATGTCGATTGTTTGTTTGTTTATTTGTTTGTTTGTTTTTTAAATATACTGTAAAATGTTTAACTCTTTGTTGGATGTGATGTTGCTTCATGAGTAGTAATTTGAAGGTTTACAGTTAGCGTAACATCTTTGCTAATATTCTTTAGCCTGTCTGTGGCGTTTTTGCACCCTATGTTAGCATTGAGCTAACAGACTGTCATTAATACGCGGTTTGGTTGAGCAATTTTGGTATTTGAATACACTGTACAATGTTTGATTTTCTTGTGTTTTGCGGCAGTTTTACAGTTAACTTCAACTGGGAGTGACAAATAAAGAACTTTAAAAGTTTGCTTTAATAAATTGGGAAACTTGGAAATGTTAAAACTATATCATAAAAAGTTTAGTCATTTGTTTTTTTGTTTTTTTATTTCTCTATATTGTAGATCTTGTTAAACCGGGGTTCACCGTACAGTGACATAACCAGATAGAATCAGTCACTCAATCAGACTTTTTAATTTTATTATGTTTACCATACTCAAATAAAATATTCTTTTATTATATTTAAATCAAATCCAACTTTATTTATATAGCACCTGTCATGCATTCAAATGCAGCTCAAAGTGCTGAACAATTAAAACATCCATAATACAATAAAAAGAAAAAGTCACCCCTCCCCCCCATATCTCCCCATGATCGCACCCACAGACACACACGCTAACCACAACATGGCAGGGCACAGAAGAACCCTGTGAGGAAAGGCACCCAGGAGGAGTTCATCCACACTGAGAGGGATGACGGCCAACCACCATATTTAATCATAACTTTTCATCTTCACCATTCTTCACTAATCCCCTGGAAGAAATCACACGGTCCTACTACCTTATACGGATCTTTGGCCCATAAAAGTCTCCTAATGACTCTGAAAATGTATTTCAAAGCTGTCTTAATCATCCTACAGTGGGGCCGCCCGCATCGATCCGGGATGCCAGAGTCAAATCTGCCGTTAATAATTAATTATTAGTCTGGGACGGGCAAATCCATTCCGTGATCACTTCGGCGAGTGGAGACGGTGCACATTTGTTCACAGCGGATAAACATGCTCTTGCACAGATGAGCAGTTCAGCCACACAAAGTCCACCTCTCATACACGCACGCATACGTACGCACGACCACATTGGCTGTAATCTGAAATTCAGCCGATGTGTGTGCAGCGTGATCGGGCCAGCACTCAAAGAGCCGATGCAACACGCCAGACACACAGACCTGCACGCTAGTCTCCATCCAGCTATCCAATCAGCATCAGGCGTGGCGGCCACGCCAGCAGGGCCAATCAAATGGTGCAAATGCAGACGAGGTTTTCGACTTCCCTTAACGGGAATGGCCACGACAATCCAGCTGTGATTCTTGGATCAAATCCAAGCAGCCTGTCAGGGTCCAAAATCTTATGTTCTGGGGTTGGATCCCAAAAACGCAGACACAAATAAGATTTTAACTCTTTATTCGCATAACATCAAGAGGCGTAGAACAAACTTGACTAGACGAGAAACAACGAGAATGTATCAAGAATCACAAGACGCTAAGCTAACGGGCTGTGGAGGTGCACAGAGGAACAGAGGTAATAATCCGACAAAACACACACTTCTCAGTCAGGAATATATAGACAGTGAATCGATCTGATTGGTTGGGACAGGACTGACATGGAATTATCTGATTGATTAGAGATTAAAGATTGCTGACATCACATAGCTTCTGACATCACATAGCGTATTACCAGTTGAAACTAGATGCCGATTACATCAGTTCAAAACAGACACTTGACCTCACGGTCATGACCCAAACATAACCCTTGCATGACCTTAGTCATGACAGTAAACATAACCCTTACATGACCCAGTCATGACACAAAATGTAGACCAGGGTGGCATCTGCGTGTGATGCGAACAAATCTTCAAATCGTATGTGCAACACATTATCACGTTAGGGTGGGTATATGATATGCGATGGAATCAAGTACCAAATACCTTTTTTCACAGTCTAGCATACTGTAGTAGTTGTATAAAGGATGAGTAGTACTTTACTTCACTCTCACTTTTTGGTCAAAGTCCTCCAAGTGAGGTGCAAAGCGTGCTAGCTTCAAACTGTTCATTTGTCACTCAGTTGAAGTTTACTGTAAAACTAACACACTGTCACGCCGCCACCGGCGTGGCGGTCCATGCTTTTATTTTTGTGTCCTTGTTTCCTGTCTTACTTTGAAATCCTAACTCTCCTCTCACCCCAGGTCACTTGCCCTTCCTGCCGCTCACTCATTACCGGTCCCCGCCCATGATTATCACCACCTGCCACCAATCAACCCACACAATAAAAGCCATCTGCATTCTCCCCTCCGTTGCCGAAGTGTCACAGTCAGTGCATGGAAGCGTCCCACAGTCCTCATGACCTCGTTCACGGTGCCTTGTATTTTTGCCTTGTTTTTGTGCCTTTTCCTCCCCAGTGGAGCGCCTTTAGTTACCCCTTTTGCCTTGTGCCCTTTTTCCTCCCTAGCGGCGCGCCTTTTGTTGTCCCCAGTACCTTTTGCCTGTTTTTCCTCCCTAGTGGAGCGCTTTTTGTTCTCCACTTTTTTGATTCCCCGTTCTCCTCTCGGTTTGAGAGGAGACAGCTGTTGGCCGGAAATAAACCTGTTGCCTTGGTGGCCTACCTTACTCCTGCGTCTGAGTCCTACCTTTCCTCGCCTTGTCACACTTAGCAGAGAATTCAAAATTGTACATTATATTTAAACACCAAAATGTTCGACCAAATTATATATGAACAAAAGACTGCTAGCTTAATTCTAAAACATAATGCGAAGCGCCAAAGGGTGGGCTAACAAGTTAATTTCGTTAACAAAAACTAAACAAAAATAATTTCGCCAGCACACATTTTTCACCCAACTAAAACTGGACTAGACTAGACTAAAACCCTCGTTAATAATCAATAACTGGGACTAAATCAATATCCATTTTCATCGTCGAATGAAGACGAGACGAAAATGTCCTTCACTTAATAAAATCTGGACTAAAATCTATTGACATTTTAGTTCATCAACAAAAACGAGATGAAAATTATATCATTTTTTCAAATATTGTCGCTGCTAATCTACCACGTCTGTGACACTGTCATGTGACACACAACACAAACACATGGGACAGACAGGAGGTGGATTCACAAGGTTAAACAAAAAAAAAAGTAAATTATAGTTATAATTTAACATAAATCCAATGGCTATAACGTTCCAACAATAATATTAATGCGACTGCTAACTAATGGTGGCTAACTTACTAGCTCATAGCATGGAGCCATAGTAGCCACTGTAATTGTGTGTCCAGTTGATTTTCATCAAAAAGATGAGAACATTTTATGTGAAATAGTTTTAGATCCAAAAAGGTTCAATATAATCTGCTGACAAAGAAAATATACAAGGGTAAAATGGTTGTCTTGACTAAAACTTGCCAAATAAAATGATATCTTGGACGAAAATAAAGACTAAAGTGCGAGATTTATAGTTGACTAAAAATGGACTAAATAAAAATGGGATGAGGTTAACTGTGATAAAAAATAAGTGTGATTGAAATTGGACTAAAACAGAGTAAATTTAAAAATGGCGGATAAAATTAACATTTAGGGCTAACAAAATTAGCATGGATGTTTTCTGTAATTGAAAACAACTGCAACATTAAACGCACATGCACGCTGAATTGACATCCAGTAGACCTCAACGCTGACCCAAATGTTGAAACACAACACTGACTTTAGATTTCTCTGTATACTATAAAAAATCGAATTGAAAAAATGAATGCTTAAAAACCTGCGACGTAGTACGGGACAAAATAACTGTGAGATAGCAAGATTTGAGTGTTTTATAATAATGAGAATGGGCCGCACGAAACAAAGAAAGAACTCAACATGCTCAATGTCCTCCATTGTTGTTCTTTTGTTTACCATCTCACGTTCCTCGTAGAATTCATTGGCACTAGCATTGTTGTGATGTAACAATTTACATAGCTGACATGAACAGTGTTGTTTGGTGGACACACATGGCTTGCAAGAGCCTGCATGATAATGTTTTCGGAATAATCTGCCATTGACCAGTGGCTGGTAATCACCGGTAAAGGGTACTAAAATTTCTCTGCTTTTTCCATACCACTTTTTGGCATCCTTCGATTGAGGTAGGCTACCAATCACAACAATACACTATAAGCGGCAACATATTCAGCGTGGAGATTTGTCCTCCAGAAACCAACAGTAAAAAAATAAAATTGTGATTTCCACTGGTATTGTTAAGTTCTTCCTCTTTGTTAGAATCATTGGTAGGGTACAAAAGGCCCTTTCAAACCACCTGTTCCAGTTGGATTAAACGCGCCTTTACTCCATCTCGTTGTTCTGTCATGTCAATGGCAAGGAAATGCAATGGCGGGGGCAATATTGCATCTTTAATAGCGCCGGAGCGCAGACAGACCGTACTTATCATACAGCGAGCAGCTGAAGCAAGGTACGCACATTTCCGTTTTTAACATCCGTACTCACAAGACTTCCCCGTGAAGGGCTTTACGGTGCCACAGAGAATCCAGATTGTGCTGGAAAACACCAAAAGGAAAACGTGGAAGAATCTAGGCTAACAGTTAGCTAATCTGGTAACTAGCTTGTGGTTTACAACGCTTCTCCATCTCACTTTTATTTTGGTAAATGACAACACAACCACTTGTTCCTCTATTTGTGTCAGGCAACAGCGCAACTGGCTATTCATTTTTATTTGTGTTTATTTTTTACTGGCAGTATTGAACAGGCATATTATTTACGTTTGTCATCCCATCGGGTTTCCGAGCAGATCGGGGAAGATAAATCATTCTTGACACACCCTACATCATAAGATAATCACTCGGAATAATCTTTCAGACACATTTGATAGCCAACCTGCTCCCTATGTGTCTTTTTTTTTTTTCTTTCAGCCTGTATTACAGTTAGTATTTTGGCCTGACATTGTTTATTTACAAGCATAACTCGAAAAGACTACCACTAAAAAAGCATTTGCTCTAAAATTTTATAGGAGCGCATAATCGTCATGAACAGATGTCAAAGGCTTTGCACCTGAGGAGAAAGCGGTTCAGAAAATGGTTGGATGGATAAAACATCAAACATAGAACCTACCAAAAGAAAAATTAGAGTCTCTTCTTTCATCAGGAAAAAAAAGTATATTTCTATCTGTTTCCGTTTTGCAGCAATTAGCATTAGAATATATCAAACTTTCATCATTCACAAATCTGTTCAAAACAGTGTGGAAAAGAGCTTGTTGCAACATGGCCCTGGTTGATCTCTTATACTCTGCTGTTACCTGCTGGCCGTTTTTGTAATAACTACAATTGCTTCAAGCATTCTCTTCAGTTCAGAGGCTGCAGCAAAGCCTTCTGTATGCTCTAGTATAAAATAAAAATAAAATAAAAAAACATATAAATACATCTTTGGGAGCATAGTAATATTTAAAATAGAACATATTTATACGTTTTTGGGATCAAATGAGTTAATACTAATCAGAGAGACAAAAGGCGATCCAAGGATGTACAGTATCTGTACAAACTTGATAGCAATCGTTCCGAGTCATGAATCAAGCTTGCTGTGTAAAATCTGATCCCACGACGGAAACACATCTAGTCTATTGTTAATAAACAGTACCGTGGCTGACCTGGGCCGACATTGCTGCATTGTACCATTTGATGGAAAAAGGCGACTTTGTAGTGAGACGCTAAGTGAGGCCAAGCGCTGCAGAGCGAGTAGTAGCAGCAGCCAAAGGTAACACAAGCACTCTCACACAGAGATTTGGCCCAGATCAGCCAGAGAGATAAAAGAAGAGGATTACGCTGGCGGAATCACTTGAAAGTCTCCTCTGACTCTCTGCCACTTCTACAAAGTCACCTCTGACAATGAAACCATCTGCTGCTATGCTGACACATCAAAACCATGCAGAAAAGGAAAAAAACACTACAGCATTTGGGAAACGTGCTATGTCGAACAAACGACAAACATATTTTTACTGATTGAGCAGTTATTGTGTCATTGGTCGAGGGAGTGGTAATATTGTTGCCACATTAATCAGTAATCAGTCATTCTTCTCAGGGGGATATAGTTTGACAATCACCGGTGATAGCGGTGAAACAGCATTAGACTTCGTAAAACAATTTTTAATGGTTAATGCCTGAAGGTTGGGGGAACAAAATAAAATGTGTACTTGCATGTTATTTTATTACGTTTATTTGTCACACCCAGATCAAGTTTGTTGTTAGGTACTTTGTCAGTTCAAACATTTTGTTGTTGTTGTTGTTGAGGTTTTGTGCAACCAGGAAGTAGCAAACCTAACCCCGGGTTTTCACTGGATGCGGTTGCGGTGCGGTTGCGGTGCGGTGCGTCTTGACTGCGTGCTCCGGACGGGTCAATTTTTTTGTCAATCCACACCGGCTCCGCACAGCTGCGGTCCGGCAGCTCCGTCGCCGCCCACTTCCCAACGTGTCTCGCGGGACCGCGCGCGCGCGATCATGTGGCATTTCACAACGAGAGGTGGACTTCTTTTTATTTAACATTTTCTTCTTCTTCTGCTATGAGATTCCATGCAGCATCCTTTTTTTGGTTGTCCTTGTAAAGTACATTAATAACGAGAGTCGGGTCAGTGCGGGTCCACTCTTTATTTCTGTCTTCCCCGTCCGGCTGCCGCTCAGTACGGCAAGCGAGACGGGCACAACAAGCAATCGCGAACATCAAACTCACAATACATTACAGTCCTTATAAAAAGGATGTGCCGTGTCATATATTATTTTGTGGTTTTCCACCTCCAATATAAACCTCTCCTCGTCCATGTTCGCTGGTGTCTAAACCGTGAATGAGCACATGGCCCGGCGACGCATACGTCACGTTTTGCTGAAAGCTTGCAAAATAGGAGCTGGCGAGTGTTTTATTCTGAAAGGTAACCGGAAATTTATTTTGAAACTGCCTCGGTCTTCCTGTCCCGCTCGATGTGTTTTGTGCTAGCTTGCCATTTGCCACAGGCCTACCGCTGCGGCGTCCGGCAAAAATAGAAAATAGGTCTATCCTTGCGGAAGGCTTGCGGCACGCCGCAGGCCTTCCGCAGTCGACACGCAACGCACCCGCAAGCGGTGTAAACTGCACCATTCGAATGAATGGAATCTAATTGCTTGCGTCGCCGGACCGCACCGCAACCGCACCGCAACCGCACCGCAACCGGTGAAAACCCGGGGTAAGCCAGTCAATTAGAACTCCATATATGGTAATGCTCCAAGCTGGGATGTACCAAATATGACTCAAGTACGGGTGATAGACAATCAGTCTTGATCTTTTTATATTTTTTTCCCCATTATTATTTAACCACTGTTGGCTCTCAACCGTCCTATATAACATTTTTATTTTTATTTTTTTTAGTACACTCACACAAACGTGCACACATACAAACATGGTCTCCCGGGTGGGGAAGCCAATTCACACCGCCTGCATTGAAGGCAAATGACAGTAATCACTCCGCCACACAGAGCCCTATCCTATAACATTAAAAAAACAAAAAACAAAAAAAAACTTGAGAAGAATCACAAATTTATTGCTTCTGTCATTTATTTTTCAGCTTTGGCGATGCAACATTACACCTTGAATTTGATTTCTTGAATCCACAACGCACATTTTGTCATCTGTCATGAGTTGTTCTAAAAATGTGAACTTAATTTTTGACTTTTTGTCAGCTTCGGCCCCACACAACCGCTAGCATAACATTAGCATAGCTCCGTTTTCGAGGGTGGCCTGCAGGAAATGCTAAGGTGCCATTTGACTGATTACGTTTGTGTGAAGAAGCAAGGCTCCACCACGTTCAAACTTGCACTGCCTGGTTGTGTTAAACGGTCTTTTGATGGCGCCGGCTTGCTTGTTATGGGGGTCTTTGTGCAAAGTAAACAATTCCACATGTTGCGTGCATGTTGTAATATCCCGAAGAAATGAGCATTTAGCCCAATTTTACTGGGTGGCAGATGATTTCACTTCCTGCAGAAGCTGATCAGCAGAGGTGATGATTTCTGACCTGAAATAGCTTATTGATTTCTGTACATCACTTACAAAGCTGCCCGGCGAACTATAATGAAACCGAGTCCGGAGTGAGAAGACGAGAAAAGGAAGAAGCCGTTCAAATTGAATTTGGAGGATTTTGATCTTACTTGTTAAACAAACGCCGGAGTCTATAAAAAGGTAATTTTGATGAATACTGGAGGACTCGTGAAGTCTTCTGCTTTGCTCTTCATTATCGGTGTTGTACACACTCAGTTCTCACATTTGTGTAGGCGTATATGGTGAAAAGTGTTTCCCACCCCAGTGTGCACAACAACAAAAAAGGGGTCAACAATCATAACTGTTAAACTTGACTCATCAAAACCACGTGGAACTAAGAGCAGTAAGTACACACACGTGACGCTTTTATCTTCTTCATGTGTGGAGTCTCAGAATTTAAAAATAAGATAAAATGTCCTTTTCCACGGTGTACCCCAGGGTTCAATTCTGGGGCCCCTTTTTATTTTCTTTGTACCTAATGTGTGATGTTAATAAAAAGCATGGCATTTTATTTTATTATTATTTTTTTATGCAGATAACCCTCAAATGTACCTCCTTCCAGAGGAAAAAATGACGTTAATGTCAGTTAATGTCAAAGCTTAGATGGCCCTAAATTGGAGGTCGTGACCCTAATACTCCTTTACTTCTTAACCAAACTAGCACCTTGTCAACTATCTTGGTGTCAGAGTTGACCAGGATTTTAAAATGAAGAAAGAGATTCACTCTGAAGTGCTATTCGGTTTCTTTCAGTTGCGATTTTGAACTGCAGTTAAGTGTTTCTCTTTTTTTTTTCAACAAGTTGTATACAATTGGACATGTTTGCAAATGTAGAAACAAAAAACACTTGTGTTATTGTCATCTCATTGTTGTTTAAACAGACCCTAAGAGGAACAAGGTCACGGAGTGTGCTAGTGCCATGATGTTCCCGATCCGGAAGAGGTCAACGAACGGCATAATGGATTATAATCTCCTCGAGAGCAAACCTTCCAGCCCAATAACACAGCTTCTTCGAACAAAGACTTTGGCCTCCAAGCCCTCAGCTGCCGCTTCCACCAGCAGACCTCAGACGACCGCTCCATTGTTATTTCCACTTGTCGGACAAATTCACATCTCACATGTCAATTAAATGAGTGTTGCCCCGGTGATTAGAAGATCCCACTAATTGTAGTCGCCCTCCGCCTCCTCCTCTTCTTCATTCCCGCCGCTGGTTCTTGCCTGGCCTCCAGTCCTCCTTGGGTCCTCCTGACATTTTCCACATGGAGGAGCAGGGGATGGGGGCTTTGTATCGTCGGGCCCCACGACCCCTTCAAACCCCCCACCCCACACACACCACCTCCACCACCTAGTCCACGCTTCTTCATTCGTATTCACTGATCATCTACCACTAACTGGCCTCAACATTAGCTACGTCTGCACTTAACAATTCTGCCTTTAAAAGGATAAAGCTCAGCTTTCAAGTCCATGTAGAGTGAAAATAAATATATTGTCAATTTGACAAACAGAGAAAAGCGTTGTTAACAATCCTGCCAAATGTTGTATATAAAATGAGGTTTCAAAATCATGAGCCAGTGCTGTGGGCATGACTGTTGAATGTGTTAAAAGTGAAAAAAACAAGAAAACAAAAAACAAATGGTACTTCATCAAACAGCCTTCTTATGCCAACAAATAAGTACAAATATCTGCTTTAAGTCTCTGGTGGCTGTCACAGGGGCTTTTCCACGCCGCCACAATGAGGCGTTCTAAATTGGAATGCTGGCTGTCAAGTTGGACTTATCAAAAAAATTTTCATCCTTTTTTTCAATGCATGATGTGCAGACTATCCAATGGAAAGCTTTTTTCCCCCCATCAAATTAGAAAATTGTTGCATTAATTTAGCCATTTTCCCCTAAAATCGGTTAATTGAAATGTAAGTCATTTTGAAAAAATATTTTTGCTCATTAAATGTGTTAAATGATTTTGAATTAAAAAAAATTTAAGAAAAAAAAATTAAAAACATTTTACATTGCGCATTGATAAAAACAATTAATTATGAATAAATCAATCAAAAATGTAAAAGAAATGAGAATGTTTTTTAATTAAAAATATAAATGATTTAACTTTTTTTTTTTTTTTTTTTTTATAAGCTGGCCCATGAGTCCGTTAAAAAATCAAATGTGGCCCCAATAGTGGTGTAAAACTGCAATCGGTCATACTCACAGCTGTTTCTAATATTTTGGTTTAGCTAAAATAAGATCATCCTTATTAGTCCCACAGTGAGGCAATTTGCAGGCTACATGTGAGGTTCTCGTTATGATGCAGTACATTTGCACACCTGACAACCACCCCCAATAATAAGCATATTGTTGAAATACATTGCACTGCTTCCCTGCTTGTGACGTGTTTTCCCCGTGATTTATCTGCTCCCCACTTTGCTCAAAGTGCACAATCTCCACAAACTGATTGCCTATTTTGTGTCTGACGCAGTCTAAGCAGATCGTGCAGGTGCGGGATGAATGCGCTGAAGTCAAACGACTTCCTGCGCACACTTCAATCCGCCCTCGCACATATGCCCTGCTCTGATCACGATTTGACAAGTGTGTCACGTCGACGATTCGGGATGTGGAAACCTCTGGAAAAGCAGGCGGGCCCTCCCATCCTTCTTCCCATTCGTTCCTGTTGCCATTTAGCACTTTTACTAGGCCGCATCCTAATAACCAGGCCCCTCAACGGCACCGACTCTGAGCCCACTCGACGTACATTCGCAGCAGGCCAATGCAGTCCAGATGGTTTGGGTTGTATTTTATCGGAGCAACACCTCATGAAGTTGCAAATTGCTGCATGCTTCCTACATAAGTGCAACAAAACAAAGGGCAGACTGGATTTCTTTTTTTGTGCCAAAGCTGTGGAGATACCACACACATATGCACACACGCATATGCGCTCAAGCCGAGCACAGATTCATTCAAATGGTGATACAAGCCCCATTTTTTCCTGTCCCAAGTCCAAAAACGTATCTATATGCTCAACCTCAAGAACCATAATAGAAAGAAAGGTAGCAAAATATCTACTGAACACAGCTTTCTAGCAACAACCCATGCAAAAACTAAAGGCACTATTTTCACAAAGAAAGTGTGTCACTCAGCTTTCCACACTAACCTAGCAACACACTCTAGAAAATGGGGAGATGAGAAGCGCCACAAACACGGTTTAAAATGACAAAGCCAGACTGGAAGAGTCACAGAATGGCATGTAAATGGATATCTTGGAAATGAAATAATTTTGCGCAGGTTGTCAATGGTAAATGTTAGCGTTAGCAACAACAATAATGCAAAAAGGAAAACAAATGAAACGACAAAGAAATAAATTGAGACTGTCGACAAATCAAGGGACTGCGGGATAAAGACGTACAAAGTAGTTTGCAGGATAAAAAGTTTGTAATCTTATTTTTGGAAATTAGCCTGAATATTCTAATAATAATGTCAAAGTTTAGCAACAGAAGAAAGTCAAAAATGCAACTTAATCGTAATATTAAATCTTTTATTCGAGAAAAGATACCCATATTTTTTTGAAATAACAGGACTATATTCTTAAAAAAAAAAAACATGCCAATTCAAGGAGAATGTCACATTCATGTGATGAAACATCATCAATCATGTCAGAGCTTTTACTTAGCTGAGCATTGGTTTGTTATGTTTGTCTTATTGGAGTTCCTCTTCCCATATGTAATTGTGCATGTTATTAACCCTTTAGATACTACTATTATAGCAGTCTGTTTTGTTTTTGTTTTGTTTTTTTGCCTCGACGTAAACTCCGCTCTTCCGCTTTCAGAATCCATCGGAATTACTTTGCCAGCGCTAAAGGTTCCGGAGTTACGGTGATTTGAAAAACATGCGTCATTTCCTCTCCTGCGTCACTCTCTTCTATGATGCACCCCTTGCAACCTCCTCTACATGTAACAATCTGCCAGCTACCGCAACGTATGTGCTATCGACGTAAAGCTCCACTTCTCTGCTTTCAGGTGTCGTTGGAATTATGTTGCTAGCGCAAGCGGTTCAGGAGTTGCGGCGATTTCAAAAACATGCTTATTTTCCTGTCGGGGAAGGCTGCGTTCGTATTTTGAGGGTTAAATGAAACAGCAAACATTTTTTTCGCAAATTATTTTGCTGACCTCAAAGCGATGACTCATTGACCTACAGAGGTCCAAGGACCTCAGTTTGAGAACCCCGCGTCTACAGCCTTACCCCTCAGGTAACTTACGACTGTAGTCAAATCCGATTTTCAGTGTGCCAAGAGGTGGTAGGGTACAAGCGATTATGAAGCACCCTTAACAACATTTGACAATGGAACTGCATGAAAAGCATCTACCAAAGTGCACTGCCAGGTGAAAAGGGGGCTTAAAAGGTCTTGACCTCCAAAGACCGGGTCACAGACATGACAGAGTTGAAAAACGTCTTGGGGATTAAGTGCTTGTCGGGCCAGTCAGTCGACTCTCATCTCCATCCTGCTCTTCCGTCATCATCTTCTTCTACTACCAGCTCAAGCGAGCGGGTGCCGCGTGCGAGCCAGTCTGGGCTGAGGTCCTGGTTGTGCATTTGTGCGCTCATGCGAGCACCCGTGTGAATGAGCGCCTCGTCGCCAGAGCTGCTGAAGGGGGGGGCAAAGAGACACTGGCTGACTGAACAAAAAAGTGACGCCGGAGCGCCAAGACGAGACGTGTGCACGCATTGGTGAGTTTGCAGCCGCGTACGCGCGCGGGCTAAACGCAACACGGGTTGCGATTATCCTCACAAGGAGGGTAATGCAAGCGACAAAGTGATGTCTGAAGGATGAAGGCGCCACCATGAAAGCGGCTGAACAAACAAGGGAGAGCAGTTGCTTCGCAATGCATACATAAAACCTGCCTCATTAGCATACAAATCGAGATCAAAAGAATTCCACATCAATGCGTCCTCAAAGAATTCTTTATCGGAATGGAGTCAAGTGAGCTCCATGGACCTGTCTTACCACTTCCATCTTGTGTCCACTGCCAATAACTTCACCGGAAGAACTGAATTACACTAGGGTTGTGGTTAGGGATAGGATTTGACCATTGATGACACAGAAGATTAAAAAAATAAAAACAGACATTGGTGGTGAGGTTCCAGGGACCATGGGGTGTCTATGGGAGGTGGAATTCCAACTTCTAATTTTTGGTTCCAAATTCTGTGGTTGGCACCTGGATTCCAAATTGTAACTGATGCTGGGACCAATTCCAACCCCCGACCCCAAGCACCAGTCATCATCGATATATTGGGGCCAGGTTCCAGGGGTCTGAAGTTTGGGGACCTCCAGACGACGACACTGTCTGGACGCGTAGCCGAAGATGCGATCACACCCCGGGTATGCAATCGTTTGGGAGCAATCCTACTTAGGGTTAGGGTTAGGCATGGGAAAGAATTTAGCAAACGGGATGGAAGCTGTACTCTGAAATTCCAAGCTCCACCTTCCGTGGTTCCAAATCCTGGAGCATTGGAGACGGGTTATAACCTGGCAATAGCGAGATTGATATTGCGCTTGACTCAAGGGAGTTCTCCGCAATATCCATCTGGTACCTCTCCGCGGTAATTTGCTCGGGAAAGGCGGGACATTCTGTACAATGCCTTTCCCGAGCAAATTACCCTGGAGAGGTACCAGGACATTCTGTACAATAATTCAAGCTGATTGGACTATGCGTCATTCTACACGTTTGTTTTAACCAATCACGGCCACGTGTGAAAATTTCGTATTCATTCTTTTTGAAGGGGGGGAAAAGCACAAACATCTTACCAGCTAGGAAAGCACAAAGCACCTCTCGCTGTTCAACATTCAACAAGGAAAAGGCGAGTAATTCTGCAGGAACAGAATTAATTGTAGCGTCCATTCGTCCATGTTAGGTTTGTTTGTTAGCCACGCCGTCGGCGCCGGCCTCCTGGTTTCGTCACAGTTGCATGTCCCGTCCCAAACACAATGCCGTTCTGTGATTGGTCCAAACTACCAGTGGTTCGGATCGGTGGAAAGCAACGGGAGCAGTACAAGATGTATTCTCCGTAGTGTGTGAACTCACAAATACTACCAGAATTCATCTTGCGAGAGCAAGGTTAGACAGGGAAGTCAGCATCCAATTTCTGTACGCAGGTTTCGAACCATCGGGCACAGAGTACCCGAGCACTGCTGAGGGTCTGGGCGTATGGGCTTGGTCTTCTGTAGACCTACCCAAGGGGCCTTTTCTTACTTCAAGAGCCTATAGTTCTCAGATCCCATCTAAGATTGTGTGCCCATATCGTGGTCAAGGGTCAGATCATTGCATTGTTTGGTAGCTTGTTACTAGCGTTCAAATGCGACATCATCATCAACCACCACAATTTTCAAGCTAGAAGTGGCAATTAGATCTGATGACACAGAGAGGATACTTTGGTTGGTCATATCACGTGAAGCCCCCACCCATCCTCCTTCATTTTAAGAGTGGCTGCCCTCAAGGTCGAGATTAGAAGCGCGGCGTTCAGAGCAGACTACTGAGGGCAAAGCGCATTCACTGGTTCCTGGCGAAGGTTAAAATGAGCGAGACATTTCAGGTCAGCAGCCATTTCCCTCGCCGGCTTTGAAGCTGCCGCGTAGCTGAATGCGAACTATAACGCCGCAGACGCATCACACCGGAAACTGCACCCACGCATGATATCGTCAAAAGCAGATGCACTACTGATACTGGTGTATCATGAATAGATGAAGCGCCTGTAAAAGGAGAAGAAAAAATGCATCAGCTCAGGAGATCAATCATGGCTTTCCATATGCAATCCATTTCCACGCTGTCGCCACAACGCTATTTCCTGACAACTATCGTCAGACACTCGCACAAATATTATGTAGGTCAACGATTCCCAAACACGTTAGTGTGCCGTGACAGATCATCGGGTGTGCCTTGGGAAATGATCCGATTTCACCTAAATGGTCCAAAAATTATTTATTTAATATAGATAAGGTTCCTCTTTTCAACTAGACCGTATCCGTACTGTATTATTCTTCTCATACTAGGGCCCGACAGATTAATCTGCCTCTAATTCATATTTTTATTGTTGTAAGAGGTAAAGGACCAAAAAAAGGAGTTATTTTCTTGATTAGATATTTTGATCAGTTGGTTAATCAGTTATTAGAATTATATTCTGGAATCGGCCACAAAAAAAAAAAAAAAAACTTTTGGCAGTCTTTTTGCGCAAGTATCTGCACTTCTACTTCAGTCCAGCGTGTCAGTACTTTGGCCACCTGTGCTTTCTACGTATTTGGAAAGACAAACCTCTCTCTCCTTTTCCGCTTACCCTCACATTAACAGCCACCTTTCTTTTACGGCGTTCTCACCTCCCTTGTAAAGCCGTGATTTACATGCATGCACTAAAAAAAACAAAAAACAAAAAAAAACAGCTTGACACAAACAAACGTATTAAAATCACAAATGCTGAGGTGTTCAAAGTTGCAACAGCGCCGGGACTCATTTGCGGGGCCAGGTTAATCACCATTTGTTTGTTGTGTTGTTAGCGGGATGGTGTGGAAACTACCGGATCGGTTTGCATTGACATTTGTGGAGGGATTGCACATTGATATGAATATTTTTTGTTTGTTTATTGAACATATAAACATAAACAAGTAGCAGATAAAAACATTTAAAAGAAAGAAGAAACTTAGGCAATCATTAGTGTTCAAAGGGAGTAGGAAGAAGTTGAAAACTTATCTCGTCCTACCTCTTATTCTTTGTTTTTTGTTTTTTACTTATTTCATTAATACAATAAATTAATACAGTTCAATAAAAGAAAAAATGTGTAATCCCGCTCGCAACTGCACTTAATTCATACACAATAATAATACATCCTCATACTCACATACAATTTCCATGACAGTCATACTGGTACATCGAAAAAAAATAAAAATAAATTTCTGCAATTTTACTAGCTCATGTCAGATTTAAATAATGCTCTTGAACTTTGCTTTTAAATATTTTTTTAAACTCAGCAATTGACTTGCACCTTTTTAGGTCAGTACCAAAATTATTCCACAAATTAACACCTCTTCCAGATGGATATGCAAATTAAGATTAATTGGAAGTACTGTATATACACGTTTCTCCCATAAGATTACAAGAAATATGTTTATATATATAGTTGTTTCCACGAGTTGTAACTTGCGTTTTGACAAGTTTCGTTCTCACGAAGGGACGACGAGGAAAGACGGGGAATGCTATGGCCATGCTAGCTAATTGCTAAGATAACCCAAGACTAACACGGCTCGGCTAGCGCATTTAACACCAGAATTAAGTGCTCGGAGTGATCGAGTCCACTTTTTTTCATATATATATATAGCAAGACCGTGAAAAGTGAACGTGTTATAGTGAGGTAACACTGTAAACTTAATTTTCGTTTAATTGCTTTAAATGCCCACCACCACCCCCCCACCCCCCAAAAAAAGACCACCTTTGGTGCTCTCCAAAGTGAAATCCATCCCTCCCAAAACCAATTTACATTGTAAACACCATGCAAATCATGTTTGCCGTGTTGGAGGTCCGAAGGTTGCATGAGTGAGGGTAGGGTAGGGTGGTGGGTGTGGGTGTCCCTAGGACACCACACACACACACACACACACACACACGCACACGCACCCCCACACACATTAAACATGGCACTACACCCTGCACCCACTGCTGGCATGCCCCCCCTCGGAGCCGGTGCCCACCTCCTTGACCTCCCCCCGATGGACTTGTCAAAGGGAATTTAACACGAGGGTTCCAAATTCCTGTGAGGTGATAATTATTGTAGCTGCTGACAGGGGGGTCATCTAGCGCAGAGTAAACAAGCAGTGGGTGCCTGTTGAGCGACCCCCCTCACCCACCCATCACACCGACAGTATGCTCGGCCGTGACCTGTGCAAATGATGCCATTAAGGCCCCGTGTGACAGTGTGTCACCTACGCCGGTGACAATTTGGCGTCTGGGCTCCCAGGTGTCTCGGTTCAAAACTCACAAACTATTCAATGACACCCTTAACCCCCCCCCCCCCCCCCCCCCCCCCAGCACTTTATGAAGATTATAACAAAGTGAGTACCACTATGTTATATTGTCCCATTCTGCATCACTTTCATATGGTGTTCCTCAGGGTTCAATTTCAGGGCCCCCCTTTTTACTCAACACACAGCACATTTAATACACCAATGGTGGTTTTAAAGTGCTTTACGGTATAAATAAAGTTGAGGGGAGTCTAGCACAGGCGTGAAACTCAAGGCCCAAGGGCCAGATACAGCCCACCGCATCATTTTATGTACCCCACTAAAGCAAATACATCCTAATTTTTCTTTCTGCATGGATTTATTATTTTCATTTTGACCTAAATTGCAATTTTGTCCACATTTAACACCTATTACAGCATCATTTTCAACGAATGGCTTCTGAATATTATCTGAACAATGAATAGTTTTCCTCTGCACTCCACTATCTAGCATCCGCTATACAGGTCAACAGCTTGTTTTGTTCCGGTGTTTAACTGGGCACTTGAATAAAAACATTTGAAAACAGACAAAAACAATTACTGTGCTTTGGCTGTCGTGCTGTCACTATCGAATATTTTTAGAATTGGATTAATCTATCGATTAATCGCCTAAGTGGATCATTGTTTTCCAAAGTAAAAAGAGATGTTTGCAAATGTCTTATTTTGATTAAACAAAGAAGGTAATCAGTCTTCTTTCAAGAAGGACTACAGAAATCAATCAACAATTATATGCTTGATATGCTGAAATCCGTAGAATTTGGACAATTTTAATTGGGAAAAAATGGCTCCAAACGATTACTCGATTAAAATAGTTGTCAATTAATTTGATAATCGATTACTTGACGATTAATCGATTCATTTGGGACAGCTCTATTTGGCTGCAAAACTGCAAGTGGGAGGTACAAATTCTCGTTATACCGTTTACCAACACCAATCCGGGTCAAACATTTTGAGGCTTTTCCCATACTCAAAAACTACAAGTTACATTCAGAGGTGAGCAGGAAGAAGCAGAATAACATTCAATTTTTGAGTTAAAGAACTTTATATAATAAATGATCAAAACACAAAATCAACATGTGTTAAGAAGTATCAGTAAAATGTGTGACGATTCCTGTGGTAAAGAGCACACGGATCTTGCGCATTGTTCGCGGCGGTACGTTTATTAACGGGGCGGCGCTGGCAGCATGTTATTTCCTTGTCTTGTGCCCACATGTGGTTCAGCCCCCCCAACACAATCCCCAACCACACACCATGACTTAGTTGGGGAGGTTATAAAAAGTGGAAGGGGGTGATTAATTAAGAGGCAGGAATAATGGCCGCCACAAAACAAGGAATGTGTTTAACTGCCACAACGGCAACGCGATACGTCTTCATCGGACTACCGCGGTCAATATCGCAAATCATCGTCTTTTTGGCTCCGTTCTCAGAGATGGTAAAACATGAGAAGGATGCAACTGTAGCTGCATGATTTACGTCCGAGGCTGACCCGGCAGGATTTTAAGCCGGAGAGTCGCTCGAGCCCGTGCTGACCCGCACATCAGTTCTGCATTGTTGGACTGGAGTGGATCCTTGTAAATCCGGGATTAGAAAAGTTAAATATACAAACACCTTCACCTCTCGCCACAAGCTGGAGTGAGGAAACGGTCAGTCAGTCAGTCAGTCAGGCAGAGTTTCCTGTCTACTAAAGCATGGCCAAAAACTCATCACTTTTGGTCACGCCTTCTTTTGGGGTTGTGTGTGTGTCGACCCGACGGCCGCCTGCTGTAACCGTCAGCAATCAGGTTGCGAACCCGGATGAGGCCACATCCCTGGATGTTTTTTTTTAAAAATTGAACATTTTCAACGCTTTTTGACCTGGACGACCGCAAGCAAATTGCATTTTCAGTGCTGAACAAGGATTTGTTGGGTGTGCACATACTCATTTTTAACATCTTAAGCAAGTTGTGATAGAAATGCGCTTCCTGCTCTTTTAGACTATGTCATAATTGTGGTCGACAATGTTCCAAGATAAATGAATGCTATTTTGTGTTGCGTCTTTCTTGTGCCTTCATATGACTACATGTTTGAACCATGAAACTATATCCACTTAAAACTTTCAATGATTTGGAGTCGGGCCAAAACCGGCTCATATCATCAAAATCGTCAGTTTTACAACCAATTAGCACTGTAACATCGTAGACAACAAACCATTTTCGTCACTTTGGATTGGACACTAATTCACAAAAATGACACCCTCACGTGTGGACTGGCCAAAAGTATAGGTCTGTGAAAAAATATCAAATTTGTCTAATTTTGGTTTACGAGGTTTCGGCCTGACACCGGCGAATGGTTGGAATATAACCCACACCATGTCTCCGAAACAACAAGGCACACTAATAGCTTACACCCCAAAACGAAACATCCATCCACATGGTGGCTGTTACTCTGACTTTTTTTTTTTTAATCCCTCGCTCTTTCACCATCTCTCCATTATTTGCACGCACTCGCAGCAAACAATGATGCGCTCTAACGCAGCCACGCCAGTTTAATCCTGACTCCACAAAATGACTACTACATTTGTCTGTCGTGACTTGAGTAATGCAGGAGTAATGTTTGGGTCTTGTCTCATGTCTGGGGTCACGCCTGGGTTAAGTTTGAGTAGAGTTCATGACCGTGCGCCAGAGTTCACGACCCGTTACGTGTATGTTTTGGTATTGATGTAACAGCATCAAGTTTCAACTAGTTTTAGGCTATATGATGCATGGACTATATGATGTCAAGGATCTTTTATGCTATATGATGTTTGTTGATGTCCGTAACTCTCTGTAATTACAGAGTCAACAGCCACTCAGAGAATTTCATGTCAGTACTAGTACTCACATATGTTGCCACAACCAATGAGATTGATTGACTGTCTATTTTAAGGGTCTGAGAATTATGCGTATTTTGCCGGATTATTGCTCAACTGTTCCTGTGTACAGCTCTCTTAGGTTTTGCCTTTCAATGTGAATAAATAGATAAAATCTTATTTGTGTCTGCGTTTGGGATCCTACCTCTCAGCACACAACATTTTCTAACTCATTGCACTTTTTCAATAATTCAGTGATGTCACTATCAAATATTTTTTGGAATCGGTTAATCTATCGATTATTCAGTCGATTAATTGGATTAATTTAAATTTTGCATTAAAGTGTATTACAAAAGCATTTTCCCCCTATTTACTGCTTATTAACCATTGATTGGTGTTTATTTCGTATACTTCCTATACATATATTTTTTTTAAGAAGGTGGATTGATGTACTATTTTTGTTTTCCAAAGTAAAAACAGATGTTTGCAAATGTCTTATTTTGATTAAACAGAGAAGACTACAGAAATCAATGAACAATTACTAATGATATGGTGAAATCAGAGGATTTGGACAATTTTGAATGAAAAAAAATGGCTCCAAATGATTACTCAATTATTAAAATAATTAATTAATCAATTAATTTGATAATAAATTACTTGTTGATTAATTTTGACAGCTCTGGTATACTGTATTTAGAAAAAAAAAACTCAATTTACTTTACAAGGTCTTAAAGTGCATCCATATTTTTGTATATCTGAATTTAACATTTTCACGTCGTGCTAATCTTGAAAATGATCCAGCCGCAGCCACCCCACATCATCACTGACCTGACGTGATGGGCGGGGGCCTAAGGAAGGGGCGGGGCCACACATACGTCATGGGTCATAGTCCCATTCGGGGATGTGCCATGATACTGCCAGCTGAAGACCTCCTCATACATGCAACATTTTTTATGAGTAAACCTGTTGTGCGTGCATCGAGCGTTTTTCCCTTAATTGAGAGGTAAGCAAAAAAAAAACATAAAAAACAAAACGTTGTCTTTCAAGTAGGCCAATAAAGCTCCTGTCTGTAATGTTAAACACCTGCCCATAAAAGCCCAGAGGAATGCTCAACGAAAGCCAGTTTCAGATCCTGTCTGCCGTTCTGGGGTCTCACGTTCAAGACAGCAGGATTTGTAACGGCTGGAAGCAGGATTATTGAGTTCAAGCACAACAGCCAGGAAGTACGCAGCGAGGGGAAAAAAAAAACAAAAAACATCACACGCCGGCCAATTCTCCTCCCATAACGGACGCGACAATGGCCGCTGGATTATTCCTCCGTGTAATTGCACAGAAGAATCAATGTGACAACTTTTTAGCATCAAATATGTCACAACAGCCATCACGGCGGCATTTCTTCACCCGCCGCTTTTACGGCCCACTGATCAAAGCGCCTCATGGGCGGGGGGCTGTATAATAGTTGCAGACACACACAAAAAAAGCGTTTCTTTGTTGGAGCGTGAGCTAGACGCGCTACGACAGATGACCACTGACCCCCCACCGACGCACGGTTAGCGTGCACACGCAAGGCAGGAAGCGGCCGGCATGCGATGTGACCCCGCAGAATGCGGCCCACGATGTGGCGCGGCCTCGTCTCTGGTTTCCACTCCCCTTGACGCCCGCTCCCCTTTTTGCACCTGTCGGGTGCCAATAGACACCCCCCCCCCCGCCCGCTCTCTGTCACCACGGAGGATATACGGCCCGGCACCGTCGCTCCCGTACGCCTAATTAGTCACTAACTGGCCCAGCTCGCGCGGGCTTTCCCACTGATCTGTATATATCACCGGATAGCCGCTAGCCCAGACATGCCCGTGCGAGCCGTTGAAGCCACAGGGGCAACCATCTTGCTCCTCCCATCGCATGAGCAGACTACTCTATTAAATGCTGCATTCGAGGATGGTCGGAAGTCGGATATATCCGAGTTAGTTTTTCCCAGTTCCGACCTGAAAGCGTTTGAGGCGAAAGTATACAACCAAAATGGCGGATAGTGGTAAATTGGTTTTTATTTTGGTTCTTAAAACTCATTTTTGACCTCCAGCAGACTTACCTTCTCATTATTATGCTGGGAGATATCATTGCATATCATTGCATTACTTGAAATATGTTGAATATTTATGAATGAAGATAGCTCTCTAGTTTTATACTCGAGTAAATTGTGTTTTACCATTCACGGTCTGTGTTTCCAAACGGGTCGCCATTGAAGAGTGACGTCACTTGTATTCCGTTGGTGAAGTCGGGATCCTTTTTTTTTTTTACAACTTCGTAAGTGCAATTTCCGAGGCTGGGCATTCCCGTCCGTAGTTCCTGGTTTGAACTCGGGAAAAGTCCAACTTCCAACCATCCTCGAATGCAGCATTAAGCCCGATTTATGCTACTGCGTTTGCTCTTGCGTTAATGACCGTCGTCGATCACATGACCTACGCGAGCCATGAATTTTAAGTGCCGCGTACCTCTTGGCCGGGTGCAGCGCACACATCGCCAATTCTTGAACGCCGTAGATGGCCGGGCGTAGCTCGCTTGTGATTGGTCCGTTCGATGGCGTACTCTGTTTTTTTTTTTTGGTTTGTTTGTTTTTTCTCTCTCCCCGCCCCCCGCCCAGATAGTTTCCAACTGTGTTTGGCGGCGCAAATCCACTTCCTGCCCGGAGACCACGGCTGTACATGTGGATATGTGCGTGGGACGAAAAACAAACAAACTGTGTTCGCTAAGCACACTGTTGTCGTGTTTTGGCGAGTTAATCATAACCCTTTTGTTAACTTGGCCCTGGTTAATGCACTATGAATGAATATATGACGCCCATGCAAGCCGTTGAAGTCACAGGGCGGCCATCTTGCTCCTCCCATCTCGCAAGCTGACTACTGTATAATTGATACGCTATACGTACTGATTAGACATATACAGCTCGTAGGCAGTTAGTATAGTGGCGGGGCGGTCACTATTTTTTCACAACTTAAAAAAAAGAACAAATGGACGGTATGTGCTGCTTTGAAGACACCCTTTCTCTTTTATCACTCAGTTCCTTAGAGCCCAATATTCGATTTGGCAGAGGCATCTTTTGTTGAATTACAGGTATAATGCTTTAGTGTCCTCCTGTAAACATCATTAAGCATATAATTTATACATGTAAGTTGTAAAATGTCATAAGTCTTCTTGTTTAAGTTTAACAAATGAAAACATAAATCATTCTGCTTCTATTAAGTACTGTCTCAAATGTTCTCCAATTTCCATACTGTCAATGATCGTATGCCGAGAAACGCGTCTTGGGAGGAGCAATATGGCGGTATACCTCAAAAGTCTTCCAGTCCAGTCCAATCCAGTCATATATACAGATCAGTGGGGTTTCCTCACCTCCGTCTCCTCTGGGCGAGGAAGTTGACTTCCTGTGTCTCGGGCCGCCACATTCACCCGGGGGAGATTAGGAGTCTACACGCAAGCCTCGGATGATGAAGTTATCAGTGTGGACAGGCGACAGCAGTGTGAGTGACACACGCACACACACGCAATCGTACAACTTGGCCACGCACGTACACGTGCCACACCTAGAGAAAAACACATGCACGTGTGTTTTTCTGCTATTCATAATAACGATGTTAGACTGATACCACTTTTTTTTTCAGACTGACATCTGTATGTAAACAACTCGAGTAGTCAAACATACAATACCAAAACCACTAGTACTTTTGACATATTAAAAATAAATGAATAAATAAACAACAGCTCAATTTGAAAGAAAAACCTAAGTATCCCTATTTGCATTTTTCCTTAAAATTTTATAACTTTCATGGCAATTTTCTATACTTCTCATTTCTAATTCCTTATCATCAAAGAGGATGGTATCGGTCACCGTCACAAGTAACAATACCTTGAAATAAGGCCAGGTATCGGCCCATTACTGATACCTGGTATCAGTACTTACCTATCATTAGGGAAAAAAAAAAATAAAATATATATATATATATATATATATATATATATATATATATATATATATATATATATATATATATATACATTATATACATTTATATTGATTGCACGCTTTGCATTCATTTTCCTTTAATCGATACACTGAGAAAAATGCCGCTCCAAGTGTTAAAACATTTTTGTGAATTTTACGCCCTTTTTATTTTTTTGCATCCAGGTATATTTTCATAATTTTTGAAAATTCAAATAAAATAGTTGGATGGAATCCCACGTAGTGACTCAGTAAATCACAGGAATATTCATAGCTTTTAGCTGCAATTAGTTAGCCACTGTGTTTTGCGTTGCATAATAGCATTAAGCTAGCAGAATGCAAAGCTATGTAGTTATTTTAATAACACAAAGTGTCATTTCCTTTGTCTCCATTTATGTAACTTGCATCTCAAGTCACCACTATACACAGTCTGGACAGACTGAAATCCCCATGGACATATTTTCTCCCCCTTTTTAAATCCGCAAGCTACCGAAAATACGACGAGTTACAAGCCGGCGAGAAAGCAGTTAGCCGTGCGAGCGAGCGATACGACGGCACCGTTTTGAAAGTGGAAGCCGTGCCTCTGTAAGGCCATAAATCAGAATTATGAGCAGTTAAATATGACCTCTCCAGTGAGGCCCGAGTGTTGCCGAACAGCAGGTGCTGAGGTTCCTCCCAAGTTCTTTCCATTTGGGGGCGACGGCTTCCATTGGGGGCAACTGTTTTATTGACTCGAAAGAGGCTGTTAAAGCATGGCATGCGTACAGGTTGTATTCAGATCTATTCATACCATCGTATGGCCGTCTATTATTTGGGGCAGCTGGTGTAACGCAATGATTTGTACTACAAACTGCTCAGTAATTAATTACAGAACTTAATTAAGATGAACAAATACAATTATGAGGTAGCAGAGCAAAGGCGGACAAATATGCAAATTAACAGCATATGATCTGACATCATAACAATTTGATTGGACACTCTGGAAATGCTTTAACAATTGCTGGATTCTCATGAAGGCTCAATATTACATAACAAGCCGCGTTTGGGCCAACCCCATATGCGTGCCAGCCGTTCTAAAAATAGAAAATGTATGAAAACATACATTACATTCAACAGTATTGTACTTCAAAGTTAAATGCAACTGTACTGTTACTGAATACATGCTGCAAGATGACACTAAAGCACTGCCGAACAGGAAAGTAGCAATTGGTGTCAAGGAAGTATGTTGAAGTGATAAGTTTCGACTGAGACACGAACATACCTGTATATGGATGTCAGGGGAGGAGCTAGGTTTATCCTAGGTTGTTACGGAAAGTTACAAAGAGTCATTGCCACATTTGCATGAAACTTTAGTAATTAATACATTTTTACTAATAAAAATGTACTATTCATTTTTGGCCCTTTTGCAGCCCAAACATAAATCCTCCTTGCTGCCTGCCATGATATATGATATGATATGATATGATATGATATGATATGATATGATGAGATATGATGAGATATGATGAGATATGATATGATATGATATTATATGATATGATATGGTTTCTGAAGGTTTCGGCAAATCTAATTTCAGGATTTATAATGCCATTTTTAATGCAACTTAACACTAATCTAATGCCCACGTCAAACACAGATATAAATACTTACAGGACTGTCTCAGAAAATTAGAATATTATGATAAAGTCCATTATTTTCTTTAATGCAAATAATTAAGCAAAAATGCCATGGAATCATTACAAATCAACTGAAATATTGCAAGCCTTTTATTGTTTTAATATTGCTGGTTATGGCTTTTTTTTTTTACTTGGTCTGAGGAAATACTCTAATATTTTGAGATAGGATATTTGTGTTTTCTTCAGCTCTAATCCATAATCAGCAATATTAAAATAATAAAAGGATTGCAATATTTCAGTTGATTTGTAATAAATCCAGAATGTATGACATTTTTACTTTTTACTACTACAGAAAATAATGGACTTTATCACAATATTCAAATTTTCTGAGACAGTCCTGTACATGTATGTGCATATCGTCGCTGCTATGTGAAAAACACATCTTCATATATATATTGGTTTTACCCCCCCAAAAAAAACAAAAAAAAACATAAAAATGTCTTCTTTTTTAAAAAAAAAAGACAAAAATGGACAGCGGCGGTATGCTGTTTATATACTATGGCTTTCAGTTGATTTCATTTTTTTAATCAGAATTAATAGCATGATTGCCATAGTTAACGCTTGATTAATCCAAAATTAATCGCACATTTTAGATCTTTTTTAAATGTACAATGAAATATTTTGGTCCAATTTTTCATACTCTTATCACTTAACATGGACAAATATGGTTACCAAATACAAATGTGGTTGTGTCTTTTAATTCACTGATATAGGAACATTGTCGTAAGTAATTCATAGAGTTATTTGAAGTTAAAAAGATATACAGCAGTAAATTAAAAGAAGTGTGAAACATTGAGTCATAGATGTGTGTTGAGGTCATTTTCTGCCACTAGGTGACATTAGTGTTTCATGTTGGGCATTGGTGACAGGACAAAACAGTTTTCTTTTCAAATTCAAAGTAAACTGTATTTGGAACATGAAGCAACTCCATTTTGTAAACTAGTAGTCACCAGTCCCTACAAATGCATATATTTTTAATCACATTTATGATTGCTAAATTGTGTTATAGTGACGTTTGCACAACGTATGTAAAATCAAAGCTTTTTAATGCCATTTAAAAGCTAAATGCATTCAGTAACTTTTAATGCTTTTGAATGACCCACGGAATTCCCATCGTTTGCAATCCATATTTTGTCGTACGAGCAGCGAAAGTGGAGGCGCTGCGTGCCGAGCAGCCAGCAGACAGCCCTAATGTGAGAGAGCAGACATCACGTGACTGCAGCACTTTCTGTCTGGGTGCACGTCAGAGTCTGACTGGCTCTTCCTCGCCGGTGAGGAAGAGGAGGGGGAGCCACACGCACACGGCTGGCGAATAACAACACGCCATCCGCACGCATGGCGAGACGCACGCCGGACTGTCATGCAACTCGGATGCTGCGGACGGAGGGGGACGTTCAAAACAAAACGCGCGCACGGATTATACATCAGCATCTTTCATCCTCATCAGCATCACTCGCAAACAAAACAAGGATGCTCTTCGCCGTCAGCGCGCACGACAAAATTAGTATTTCCCACGCAAGTTCTCATCACGACGGAGGCGAGACGTGCAAAGCGTGTCGTATGGGAAGTTGCATGAACGGAAAGAAAAGAAGAAAAAAAAAAAGCATCCAGTCAGCGACTCACTCAGCCTCCAGCATGCGCGTCCGTCCGGCTGCTCCACTCGGCGTCATCCTTCATCCGACATCCAAAACAACAACAATCCAGCGCCGGACATCCGGCACGCACGCCATCCTGCGACTCTTAGTTATTTTTCTTTCTTTTTTTTTTTTTACTTTTCAAGTCCCGCTGATGTCACTTCCTGTGCGGTGGGAAGCGGGCATCCGGAGGTCACAAGTTCACGGCGGAGGAGGAGGAGGAGGAGAATGCGGAGAAGAGTAGACGAGATTATAAAAGGAGTGAAAATGAAAGAAAAGGATCATCGCGGCCATGCGGGCTGCTTCCAACTGTGCGCTATACGTTTTATATAACGCTGGCGTTGACATCATCCCCACTCCCACCCTCTACAACCTCCGTCATGAAGCCTGCCACTTTCAGTTATTCACGCGTGGGTGGCGGAAACGTCACTTTAGACAAATATGATCCACACTCGTTGCAATATGATATAGTCATGGCCGTCAAATAATCTTTCCCTATTAAACTGAATGGAAATGACATTAATCCGTTCCAGACTACCCCAAAAAAACAAAACAAAAATGGCAATCTGTACTATTTTACAAAAACATGCAGTAATATGACATTAAAAAATTAAGAGTAAAAAGAACAAAGCACAAATACAGTTTGTATACATTTTGTGCTTCAATTAAATGGACAATGTTCTGTTCCTTCGGGTGTACACACTTGCACAGTAAATTTCATAGTACATTTTACTCTAAAAATGCTATATTCGGTCCCACTCTAAGCATAGTAAACCTTTACACTTGGAAGAGTGTGAAATACTCAAAAACAAACAAGGACAATAAAACATGCAAGGATTGAAGAATGATCCCACAACCTTCAACATGGAAGACAGCTACTCTACCACCTGACCTATGCTAAACTTGTTAGCCAACATATTGCCATAGTTAACTCTTGATTCATCCAAAAATGGAGATGAGGATTCACCTGACACTTTCGATATATTGATACAGAATAGGAGTGGTATGGGCCAATGGTTCTGTGACTGTTGGGTTTTGTTGATGTTGCTGAATTTACTCTCTTCCGAGTATAAAGTTTACTCTGTTTAGACTGGGACCGAATATAGTCTTTTTCAGACTAAAATTTACTAACAGATATAGTATATAAACTGAGGCGGTCCTCAGCGGTAATGATAGCTAGCTTAGATAGATAGATAGATAGATAGATAACTATAATTATTTTTATATTGGCTATTTACATGTGTTGTGCCACGTGTTAGCATTAAACTAACACCTACGGTAAATTTTGTGGTTTGAAAAACAAAATGTGTAATTCTCGGTCTTAGTTTCAACTAAGATTGGCCGTTTTTTGTCAAGAAAATAAGAATTTGTTCAATCAAATTAATCAATCGAACCTTTTGGGATAACGTGTGCATGCATAAAATATTATTCAAATTGCTTTACATTTAGTAAAATCAACAACTCCAACCACAAGGGCGCAGGCGCAAAAGTAAAAATGCTAAGGTGTCCTTGGGGGGGGAAAAAATAATTTAGAGAACCCCTGATCTACAGTTGAGAGGTGCATGGACACCTGTTGATGCTAGCTAAAAATAAAAAATAAAAAAAGGCAAATGTTAACGTTTACCATCAGGGGGAAATTATTTTGACATTGTTTAGAATTCATGACACCCACAGCAATCCCATCCCCACTCAACGGCCACTTCATTAGGTACACCACTCTAGTAAGGTCCAACAGAAGAGCAGTATGTTCACCTCACAGTCCTGGGTTTGATTTCTCTGTCGGACTTTCTCCCACATTCCTTCCTGTGCGGAGTTTGCATGCAAGTCCAAGTGGCTGGAGAGAACAAAAACAGAAACAGTGCAGCCAGTTAGAGGAAAATATGTGTCAAGCCTCATCTGGCTCATTGGCCACATCAACTTGAATTTTTGAAACGTAGGTAGATTGTTGACACGTCTTTCGACATTTAAAGCAAAGCAGTCAAAAAATGGACATATCATGTGGCAGTGGCAGAGTTTACAACGAGCAGTGACAAGAAAAGTTCCCAAATTTGTGTTAAATGACCTCTTGAGTTGTTTTAATCCAAACAGACTGTCAAATGCAAAATGAATACACTCACAAGAAGCATGGAGCAGAACCCGAAGCCCTCACATGCACTCAACTAACCACATCATAAACCTGACTGAGCTAGCTTCTCAAAGAAAGAAGCGTACCTAATCAAGTGTCCTGGTGACGCTCACACTGGCCTCTGCTCTTTTTACCTTTGAACCCACACCCAGCAGCTCATCTCTGATCTACACGGGGCCTCGTCTCGCATCCCGCTCGGGCCTCGCTGATGGATGACCACCAGCATGCCAATACGCACGATATTTCAATTTCCTGCGTCCAAGAAAGAATTTGGGAGGTTGCGAGAAGTTCAGCGTCTCAGTGTGGTGCCTCCTGCTTGCTCGCTCTCATGACAATTTACTAGAGAGCACCAGGACCAAAACATCGGGTTGGAGAACATTCCAGAAAATCGGGAACCCCCGCTGCCTGATGGACGGCGACGCCCACTTTGACACCAGAACGAGCGAGTTCATGTGGGAAAACTTTGACTGTTTTGTTTTTAAGTTCAGATTCTATTGGGACTGATGTGACTTTCAAAAACTTTTCAAGTTAATCAATTGTATCATCTTGCAAATGTTTTTGAAATATTTTTAAATGTATTTTTTTATTAAAGGGATACTTCACTTAGCCCATTATTGCAATAAAAAGTTAATATTTTGTCTACAATTAATTTGATACTTTCATTGTTTTTCACGTACAATTAGTACCTTTAAAAACACATTTTGCAACTTGCTGTCGACTGAAAATGACATCACAAGGGCTCAGGTAACCAATCACTGCTCACCTGTTTTCTAGGTTTGGTCATGTGACATTCACAAGCTGAGCTGTGATTGGTTACCTGAGCCCTTGTGATGTCATTTTCAGTCGACAGCAAGTTGCAAAAATGTTTTTAAAGGTATTAATTGTACATTAAAAATAATGAAAATATCAAATTTATTATAGGCAAAATATTAATGTTTGACTGCCAAAAATGGCTAAATAAGTAAAGTATCCCTTTAATATTTTGTTGTAATGTAAAGAAAAATGAACATTTCCTTTTTGTTCCTGTAGTAGAAATGTTGTAAAGCTCCGCCTCCAACACAAAAAGTAAACAAATCTAAAAAGTCGGCAAAGTAGCATGTGATTAAACAGGAATTTTAACTGTTAGCAGTTATGTAAATGGCGGCAACACACTCCCTTTTGTTTGATGGAATTATCTCTTTTTAATGTTTCGTGTATTATTATTTTATTACAATCATTTTACACATGGATTGATTTTGTTTGTCCTCCTGTATTGTGATGCAGTCTGACTTTTAATTGCCTTGTGCACTAATTGTGTTCAATTAGTGATAATTAACTATGATAAATCAATTATACTTTATTTCTAATATATATTTGTTGTAATTATTTGAGGGTTGTACATGTGTAATATTGATTTTGCCAGAAAATTTGAAATAAAATTGTTGGATGTTCTTGCATGTTAAAATGTCTTTGACAAGCATGTACTCGCACACAAAAAAAATATGTTTCCACATTTTATTACATTAAAGTATTTACCTTCAAATTGGAGATTTTTTGGGTGGCTACTGTAAAACACGCACGTCACAAACTTGCTTATATGGATGACTTGTATTCTTAATAAAAAGTAAAAGTATGTTACGCAAGAGTGAGCATGCAAGGCATGTAGATAGGAGGCAGTGGTGTGGGTCTGTGCGTGTCTGCACTGGAGGCCAAGGCACTCCAAGTGTGTGTGTCGTGTAGTAGTTTCTGATTGGTTGTGTCTCTGCTTTGAAGGCCGGCTATTGGCGGGCTGAGCGAGAGAGCTTGCAGCATGCGACGGGAGGCTGCGAGGCACGCACTGCGACCTAGCGGACGGAAAGCGAGCTCGCTCGGGAATGCGGGTGCGTGTGTGTTTGACACATGAAAGAAAGTGTACGTGTATGTCTTGTTTTGTGAATGGGTGTGTGTGCAAGACATGGTTCATGAATAAAGTGTGTGATGAGGGCACTCAGGGACATAAGCTCACTCACATGCTATATATAAATGAACACACCCCCTCTATCTTAATGTTCACAAGCATACTCGGTGAATCAAAACTACACACATGCAAATTTATCTGCAACAAACACACACACACAACCTGTTTGATCTCACGTCTTCAATGCATGACGAGTTGTAGAAAATAAACACAAACAAAGACGCCGTTCTTAATAAGACGCCCACACGTACGTTGGCTAAAATAAGCATGCAGGCGTTTGTTTGCTGTTCCAACAAACTTGCAGATGCAAGTTGCTGCTTGTTAAAAAAAAAAAAAAAAAAAAAAAAAAAGCGGGAATCAAACCTGCGCATCTTTGGTCACAGGCCGTAGCGTCACATACCCACAGTGGTACCATTTTGAAAATTTGGCCCATAAGAACCCAAATACAGTGGTACCTCTACTTATGAACGTCCCTTTATACGAAATTTTCAAGTTACGAAACTCCTCAACGGGAAAATATTGCCTCTTATTACGAAAAGTTTCAGGATATGACAGGTAAAAATACAGTATGGGCTGCTTCTCGCAGCTCCCAGAGTTTCCTGAACGCAACATACGGCTGCTCTGCCATTGGATATTACCTTAGCATACCGCATGTGTCTATGTGTGTAAAATAGATAGATAATGGATGTATCTATGGAGCGTCCTCGTCATTCGCCCCTCGGGCCATGAGGTGTTCAGATGTTCAAATGTATTCACTAACGGCTGATGCATTTGTGCAAAAATTCATACAATTGGTGATTGATAAAGCCTACGTTGCGCAGTAAGTTTTTAATTGCGACGAGACGGGCCTTTTTTGGAAAAAGATGCCTCGCCATCAGACCTGAAGTTTCCTTTTTTTTTTTTTCCTCTCAAAAAGAAAAAAAGAAGAAAAAAAAGAAAAAGAAAAAAAAAAAAGACCTGAAGTTTCCATCAAGTTTCGGAATTTGTTGGAAAGAAATCACCCAGAAAAAGTGTTCACCAGTCGGGCGGTCGCTCACTATGATGATGTTTGCCTTAGACATTTTCGAAGGATTGTTAAAAAAAAAAAAAAAAAAAAAAAAGCAAACATCCTTGGCTCCTTTCTTTACAAAACACCAACAAAAAACACTTCTGAGAGAGAACATGAACCAAAGAGCGCAAAAAACGATGAGGATATCAGTTAAAAAGGTAAATGACCATCATTTTTATTCTTTACTCTATTCTTTGTTTTTTACATTATGCACAACTCTCATTTATTGTGCAATAATCTAATTGTAACATGTATGTGTTACATGTTTTGATGCATTTTTATGCTTTATAAAACATTTATGTCTGAATTTTGGGAGGCTTGGAACGGATTAGGGTATTTACATGGAAAATGCGTCTCTACTTACAAAATTTTCATCTTAAGAACTTTCTTCCAGAATCAATTAATTTCGTAAGTAGAGGTACCACTGTAATAGGAACATGCTCAGTAACTTTGCAAACTACAACCAAAATAATGAACTTGTTTTAGCTTAAAGCTAACAAAGAATGCAAAATGCCATAGTTAATTGTAACGTGTAACATGTGGGCTGTGCTATACCACCCCCTGGTGGCCGAGTTGCAGACACCAGAAGGTGCAGTTAATCCTGGAAGGGAAGAAAAAAAAATCTATTAACTCCGTGAAAACTTCGTTTATACTTGACGCATGTCCGGAAATGAGCCGTGCGGAATCAAAACAAACTTGCAGCCTTCATCATCTTTGCCCATGCTATGGTCGATCTGCTCCCAGACTATAGGAGGCAGTGAAGAGCATCTACGGCATATGAACAACACATCACCACAATAGAAGTAGAAAACTTTTTCTTACCCCCCATATACTACCAACATCAACAGCTTGGGAGAACATTCGACATACTTTGAACAAAATAAATGAAAAAGAATCGGGAAATATAACATACATACATACACAAATATACACTGTTCTTTATGACAACTTTTGTTCATCCGCCATGTTTTCCGCGTGGCGCGTCCACGTAGCTTCGTAGATGCACGGCAAGCTTAAGTCAACTACAAAAATTGGTCGACACATACGTTTCTGTCTCAAAATAATAAAACTAGGAATGGCAAAGTACCGATATCAGGCCAATACCCGGCCTTATTTCAAGATACTCTTTGCCAGTATTGGCCGCCCTCTTGTGGGCTTTTTATGATCAGAAACTTGGAATGAGAAATTAGAAGTATAGAAAATTGTCATTATTTCATTATTTTTTTGACAAAAAATGATATGTTGTGATATATAGGATTTTCTTTGAGATTATGTCATGTTTTTTGTTTGGCATCAGTATCGGTAAATGAAGTACTCGGACTTGTAAAAAAGTGGTATTGAACATGCAAATGAACATGAAAATGTTAATACCTTTCAATTTTACTTGCCCTCCGAGGTGTAACTAATACTGTGGCCCACTTAGCGTTTTTTGGGGGAAAACCATCACCCCCCCCCCCCCCCCCCAAAAAAAAATAAAAATAAATAAATAAATAAATTTAAAAAAAAAACAGATTACTCTCCCCTTCCAGATGTATATCGCAGAGGAGATTGCAAGTACTTAAGAGCTGATAAAGAGGTGGGGGCAGTTTCTTTTTTTGATGGGGGGGTTGCTTCCACCAAATTTGGGGATATGGAGCAGGTTTTAGCCGAAGCCCACCAGCACTGCACGAGCCGCCACCCATTTTGCCTTGAAGAGGATTAATAATGAATTAAGGCACATACACATATATACAGAAGAAGAAAAAAAAAAGATATTCATGCATGCTAATGCATCCATTATTTATAGTGTGAGTGGAGGCAAGCCATAGTGATGGTCACATGCAAGTGGGGGGGAGGTGTGAGGGTCTCTTCAAGGCCTACACTGCTCAGATGGGGCAGTAGGCTGGTGGGGGTTGAGGGTTCTGTATGTGGAGGGGGGGTCAAATGTGGTGGGGGGGCCGGTGGATTAAACAAATAAATACATGATAAGAAATAATCATGCCAGAGAGCAGACTGGAGACAAAGAGCCGAAAAAGGGGGCGTGTGTGATGAGAGTGGGGGCTCAAAGGGTTACACTAAGTCAGGATTTACTGTCTGGACTTGAGCAAAAAGACGACGTTTACGGAAACGGTGACTCCATCTCATCTATTACAGTCTGGTAAGAAGATCTGCGCGGGGCAGAAGTTGTCAGAAAGCGGTTTGGACATTTATGAGAGTAAAGGGATTGCTACATAATGCTATTTTTTTGTATTATTTTTTATTTTATATCTTATATTATATAGTTTATTTATTTTTTATTTTTATTATGTATTTTTTTTACTAAACACACTAAATTAACATTTTCCTTTTTTTTTTTTTTTTTTTTTTTTTTTTTTTAAATGGTGCTGTTCCCATTTCTACAAACGGAAGACCACAATTGTGGCATGTGTAAAACATATAAAAAAAAGAAAATAATGATAGATTATTGCACACACTGCGATTGGCTGGCAACCAGTTCAGGGTGTGCTCCGCCTACTGTCCGTAGCCAGCTGGGATAGACTCCAGCACCCCCGCGACCTTTGTGAGGAGCAAGCGGTAAAGAAAATGGATGGATGGATGGATGGATGAATATTTCACACATTCTGCCAGGCTATGTAAACTTGCAGAATTCTATTTGTTGAAAAAAAAAAAAAAAGAATTCAACTTAAAATTTTGGCCAATCTGCAATCGTTTTCATACTAAACACGCTTTAAAAAAAATAACTCCGCAGCTCCAAGAGACACATGCAGAGGTGAGAGGACGGAGGAAGGGGCGCAAAGTTCTTTTCATGCGCACAGCATGCCAGCCAGCTATGCGACAGGTCGAGCGGCACTGAGGCGCGTCGGCTGATAAGATAAAGTGGTAGCACGAGCCAGATGACTTTCCCGGGCCGACTGATCCCCGCATTAGCATAGATACACACGGTCATCGACGCGATGTGCTGCCTCATCTGCATAGATATGACTGGGGCCATGCACGCCACCAACAACACATCAGGGCTTCTCAAGCGGGGGTCCCCGCACCCCTGGTGGGCCGCCAGTTGCAAGCGAGGGGGTCGGCAACATAATTACATACACGTGGGGGACTGACAGGACGCTAAAAACAAACCGGGTATGAGTTGTCTCTGTGATTTTTCTTTTACAAGCAAATATTGAGACTCTAAACTCTAAAAAAAGTATCCCAATTATGGATCAAAAATGGACCGATCTACTTTATGGGTCAATTTGACCCAACTTTTTGGGTTGTTTTATACCAAATGGCCCAATTTTTTGACCCAATTAAAAGATCTGACCAATATTTATGAGTTGTTTTACACTAAAAGACCCATTTCTTGACTCAAAGTTGGGTCAAATAGACCCAATTAGAGGATTGGTCAATTTTTCAATTTTTGACCCACAGTTGGGTTATTTTTGATCCAACTGTTTTTACATTGTACCACTGTAAGGTAGCAATAACCTCAAGTTACCAAGTAATAATAATAATTTAAAAAAAGTCATTTCCAGTTCAAGCTTACTGTCAGACTAATCAGAAAACAACGATAACTATACATTGGAAATGTTAAACCACCAAATTGAAAAGTTCACTTAGCTTGATGCTAACAAACAATGAAGATTATGGTTTACAGCTTAAGAAAACTCAAATATCCCATCTCAAAATATTAGAATATTTCTTCAGCCCAAGTAAAAAAAAAAATAAAAAAAAAAAAAGCCATAATCAGCAATATTAAAACAATAAAAGGCTTGCAATATTTCAGTTGATTTGTAATGAATCCAGAATGTATGGCATTTTTGCTTATTTAATTGCATTACAGAAAATAATGGACTTTATCACAATATTCTAATTTTCTGAGACAGTCTTGTACAGTCTCTGTGCTATATTAAAACCCGACTGATATTTTCCCCATATATTAAAATTGGCTAAAAAGTCATTGTGTTCATTATAAACTAGTTTTCCTGAAAAATGTTTCCTAAAAATTTGATGCTGGTTGATAGTTGCCAAGATTGCTAAAATCGAAATTGCTCTTCTTCAGAAGCGGGCTTACCAGGGAACGTGCCCGTCTAAAGAGAGCAATTCATAATGTTTAACTCGTTTGCTCCCAAAAACGTATAAATACGTTATATTTTAAATATTACCATGCTCCCAAAGACGTATTTATACAGTTTTTTTTTGTTTTTTTTTAATGCTAGAGCATAAAGAAGGCTTTGATGCAGCCTCTGAACTGAAGCGAATGCTTGAAGCAATGGTAGTTATTACAAAAACGCTCTAATGCTAACTGAAACAGATAGAAATATACTTTTTTCCCTTCAGCTTCTACCTGTTGCTATGTCTATCTAATCTGCCCTGGGCTTTCGAAATCACTAGTGGTGATTCTGTAGCCAATCATAGTTCAGGTTTGTCCTCACTGGACCACTATGCTGGACATTGATGATGTCGGCATTTATCCGTCCTCTGATTGGCTATTGAGAGCAAAACTAGTTTGAGTCAACTTTAATTCGCAAAACACATCTGAAGCAGTCTGCACACATGAATACATTTGATAATCAGGATCCTAGAAAGTATGATATATTTTTGTTTTTGTCATGCTATTAGATGGATATTAACTCATTTGCTCCCAAAAACGTATAAATATGTTCTATTTTAAATGTTTTAAGTCTCCCAAAGCCGTATTTATACGTTGTAGGTTGTTTTTTTTATTATGTTTTTTATGCTAGCGCATACAGAAGACTTTGATGCAGCCTCTCAACGCCAAAGAACGATTGAAGAAATGGTAGTTATTACACAGACGGCCAGCAGGTGGCAGCAGAGTATAAGAGACCAACCAGGACCATGTTGAAAAAAGCTCAATTACTCACAATTCTAAATAGATTTGTGAATAATGATGAAACTTAGCTAATGCTAATTGCTGAAAAGCTGAAACAGATAGAAATACACACTTTTTTCCTGATGCAAGAAGAGACTCTAATCTTTCTTTTGGTAGGTTTCATGTTTTTATAGCAATAGAACACAATATGATGTGGGCCTTGCAAAATCAGTCAAAATCCAGTAAAACAGCCGAGCGCGAAGGGGGTTGCTTCAGCGAAAATGGCTGCAAGTGAGTTAAAAGCTCTTTTATACATTTTTATTTTTAAAAGTGATGTTGAGACAAGTGTGATATGAATGAAAATGAAAATATTGTCTATCAAATCAACAAATGTTGGTAAGGTCTTCATTGCGATTATCCGAATTGAATACAATCCTACCGGTGCTACTTAGGCGTCACTGTTCCTGCTCCTCTTGCTCCGTGCGTGCATGAATCCACATCTGTCAGAGATGTGGCCAATATCTGGGCCAAGAGATTATCAGTATGGTTTTGCAAAAAAAAAAAAAAAAAACAGTTTGACTGGGATTGCCCGCCCATGTCAAAGTGATGCCCCCCGCCGTATTATACCCGCGACATGCCCCACAAGTAAATCCCCTAATATGATGATGGCACTATGAGCGGATCACGTCGTGTTACATGAGCTGCAGGTAATAGTCAGCACCCCCCTAACAACTGCCCCCCCATCCCGATTTTACTGTTTCTAACAAGTAGCACCAGAGGCGAGACCTCCCTGAAGTCAACGTTGAACTAAGCGTTTTTGCATCATGCAAACATTGCAAGCCACAGCAAAGACAAGCAAAGCCACACTGTTTTTTTTTTTTTTTTTTAAGTCAACCATGAACAAGACGAGCTATAAAGATTGGAATGATGTCAAAACGGCGTCCGTTTTCTTTTTGCCACCGCATGAGTCACCATTTGTTGTTTTATTTGTCATTTTACGACAAATACAGCAGCTTAATTATACATGCGACCGCTGCAATAAAAGCGCAGGCATTAACAAGCATCTTGTTAACACACGGGACCTGCTTTGAAAGCAATTTTTCAAAAAATAAATAAATAAAAAAATAAAAAAGCTTTCACTCAGCACTTGTCTGATGTGGCACATTAGCAACATTTAGAGCAAATTACAAAAAAAAAAACAAAAAAAAAAACATGGTTAACAATAAAGCACTGTAATTAGGAGACCATTTTGTCGCAGTCCAGTACAAAGCATTTAACAAAAAAATAAATAAATAAATAAAACAAAATCAGAGATACTAAGGTAAATATTTTCAAGCAAACAGGATAATAATGATTACCAAATAATAGCAATTAATACAAAAAAAAACATGTTTTTAATAGTCGTATTCCTCCCACACATTTTAAACACTCCAAATTTAAAAGCTGGTCAATTGTTAGTTTACATTTACTGTAAATTTGACGAGTAAAAGAGAATTAAACATTGGAAATACAAACACCAAAATGTTCAACTAAAGCACATAATTCAAACCAAAGTCTGTTAGCTTTAATGCTAACATACATGTGTGTCATGGATGAACAAACGAAAAAAAATTACAGTAATTATGTGACGGTAATTATAAACCTTCAAAAAAGTACTACAAACAGAGCACACCCGCGGGCATAAATCACTGCTTCTCTGTGAAAACAACATTATTACTGGAGTTTAGTTAGGGATCTTCTCTGCCTTTTCTTCTAGCTGTTCTATTGTTGGCTATTTTTTTGTTGCCCTGGTAATTCTGTTGTAATGTCATTTTGTTAAAATACTGCTCTTCTTAAAACAAATTAAAATAAATAAATAATCTATTCTTTTCTTCTTCGTCTTCTATTTTGCTGCACATATTCCGATAGAACTCAGTGCTGACTGGCGTGTTGTGGCACTATGTGGTACTACACTATATATTCAGACTAGTCTGTAAGAACCCTTGCGTCCATCCATCCTTTTTCTATACTACTTGGCTCACCACCGTACGACTGTTAAAAAGTTCACTTATATACTTACTTATATGTCCTAATTTTTGTTTAAGGAGATATTTTTTAAACCATGTTAACATTGTCTAAACTACATTTCTTATGACTTTAATGTTATTAAGATTTTTCTTTTATTTATTTTTTTATTTTTTTTCCAAATTTATGAACGGGTGTGTACATTGATAAAGGATATTTAAGGCTATCACCACCTACTGGCCTGGCATGTACATTGCAACGCTTTAATGTTTAAATGTAAACGTACTGTATAACAAGACAAATTTGAGAGTTGCATCCTACAGCTCCATGAGTGCCGAAGCATCACCTCCTCTCTGTCTCCCTGACCTGCCCCAGTTTGTCCAAAGAGGAAACTTTATCCCGTGACTTTGAGTCAACTCCCAACCTCTTCAACAAGAGTTCTTTGCTTGTGTTTCAAAGGCTTCCTGGTTTTCCATTACTGGCCAAAGAGGGAGATCAGGCAACCCCTGGCTAAGCCAAACATGCCGTTAAAAGTGGGGTGAACCCTCCCTCTTCGTGCAACTGGTGTTATTGCTCACCACAAAAAGAAAGAATAGAATGAATTTGTGTTCATTTTATCAGACATTTTTAAATTTAGTCTGTTTTAGTACAGTTTCAATCACGCTTATTAGTTTTTCTTATAGTTAGTCAACCTCATCCCGTTTTTATTTAACTTTTAGAAGATTTTAAATTTAGCATTTTAGTCTTTATTTTAGTCCAAGAAAATATAATTGTATTTGTCTAGCTTTAGTCAACAAATCTGTCAACATTTTAGTCTAGTTTTACTCAGGACAATCCTTTTAACCTTGTATGTTTTTTGTTTGTTTGTTTGTTTGTTTGTTTTTTCAGCAGATAATGTCGAACATTTCAGATCTAAAAGTATTTCACACAAAATTTTCTCTCATCTTTTTGATGGAAAAACAACTTGAAACACAATAAGTATATCAACAAGTGGCTACTATGCTATGACGAGCTAGTAAATTAGCCAGCATTAGTTAGCAGTCGGGTTAACATTATTGTTGGAACGTTATAACCGTGGGATTTATGTTACGTTATAGCTAAAAATTTATTTATGTTTTGTTTTTTTGTTTACCTTTCATCACGATCAGGCCCACGTGTTTGCACATGTTGCACTCGCTAGCTACAGATTTGAAAGGGGGTGTGTCACTCTGTCACATGACAAGTGTCACGGTGAAGGCTTAGCAGAAAAATCATATAATTTTTCGTCCCGTCTTTTGTTTAGGAACTAAAATGTTGAGAGATTTTAGTCCAGTTTTTATTAAGAAGACAACAAAAAAAAAGCAAAAATTTAGTCTGAGTTATTTTTTATTTGTTTTATTAATTACAGTTTTAGTCTAATCTAGTCAAGTGAAAAATGTGTGTTGACGAAAACATTTTTTGTTTACTTTTCTTTAACGAAATGAACACTACTGTGTATAACACAAAGTGAGATCAGTCGTAGGTGTGCCGTCAAAAGCCTTATGGAAGGCCCATTATCCGTTTTTTTTTGTTTTTGTTTTTTTTAGTGGCCCGCTAACATTTGACACAGCCCGCTGCTTTGAAAAAAACTTTTAATATTCCATTTAAATGTTGTTACTGCATGTTTGAATTAATATAGCCCTTAGAAGAAAACATTAGCACATTATAAGAAAACATAAATATTTCATACTCTTCGCTCTTTAAGACCATATGGACGTCGAAGCACTCGTCAATCTTGACCGATGAAAAGCAAAACCCGCCTCGAGGCAACCCCATCAAGCTACATTCACCGAGGGCCAATGTTAAGCAAATGGCCAAAGAAATGGTTACCTAGTGAATCCATTACCTCTTCGCCGCTGACAATTGTCTTTTAAAAAAGACTTGCGCTTTGCCACGGAAGGAGCTAACTTCATGATAATAGCAACTGGCGGAACTCCTTAACATGTCAATGGCCCGCATGCATAATTCTGCGGCGTTATTGTGCGTTTTTCACTGACAAAACCAGGCAAACCGCAGGCACGCGGGCCTATTGTCATGGGCGCATCCATCTGGATCATGGCCATTTGAGGATATTTGCACTTCCTCTGTGGCTCCTGGCTCTTTTTCTTTTTTGTTTGATTGGTTGTGTTTTTTTTGACATGCAGCAGAAGGAGCAGGCCTCCGCCACCAGCAGTGGGCCGATTGAGGTGCAGATTGACCAGAGGGACAGTGTGCAAAGGAGCAGCGCTCCTGTCAAACGCCATGATGGACACCCACGTGGGGAGGGGGGAGCGTATGGCTGACGGGCTTGCGCTTTGCGAGGGCCCGCTGCAATTGATGGGACGTGGCGAGGCAGGTTTTACTTTGTCCCTCGAGATGTTGGAGGGTGTATCGCAATGTCGGAGGCGCTTTGGTTTCAGCACACTTCTCATGTCAACCGCTCACATACCTTAACTCATTTGCTCCCAATAACGTGTAAATACGTTTTTTTTTTATGTTTTAAGTGTCCCAAAGACGTATTTATAAGGTTTTTGCTTTGTTTGTTTTTTACGCTGGAGCATACACAAGGCTTTGCTGCAGCCTCTGAACTGCAAAGAACGGTTGCAGAAATGGTAGTTATTATACAAACAGCCAGCAGGTGGCAGCAGAGCAAAGGCGATCAACCAGGGCCATCTCGAAAAAAGCTAAATTACTTAATTTTAAATAGATTTGTGAAAAATTATGAAACTTAGCTCTCTTCTAATGCTAATTGCTGCAAAACGGAAACAGGTAGAAACTTTTTTTTCCTGATGAAAGAAGAGACTTAAATTTTTCTTTTGATAGGTTCCATGCTTTTATAGCAATTGAACATAATATTCTGTGGGCCTTGCAAAATCAGTCAAAATTGAGTTAAACAGCCGGGAGCGAACGGGATTGCTTCTGTGAAAATGGCTAGGAGTGAATGAGTTCACTAGAAAACAAACTCAAAGTGTGCTGATGATATCACTCTAAGAAATGGACTGCAAAAACATTTTCCGGGTCAAATTTTGCTATGTGCACGTGGTACCGCACAGGACAGCATTTCGAGGCTTACTGTATTTATGTCACAGAATCCTGATGTAGAAAGCAGAAAGAGGATTTTGCATATTTTGAAAATGAACAATCTGAGTCTTATCTTCATTATCGTGCTGGGAAGAGAAGTAATGCAAATATTTTCAAGAAAAATGCATTCGGTATTTGGAAGTAGTACACTGTACATAGCTAATTTCTTTAAAAAAAAAAAAATTAAGGTGAAGATGTTGAGACAAGAGAGGAGGAGAAGTTGAGCCAACAGTTTACATTTAATAGCTTTACCTGGAATTGCATATGACCACACAAAATTGTGATAGGATACCTGGAGCAGTTCAGAATTAATATCCAACTAATAGCGTGACAAAAACAAAAATATATTATCCGATCCAGGATCCTGATTATCAAATGTATTCATGTGTGCAGACTGCTGCAGATGTGGTTTGCGAATTGAAGATGACTCGAACTAGTTTTGCTCTCAATAGCCAATCAGAGGACGGCTAAATGCTGACATCATCAATATCCAGAATAGTGGACAAACCTGAACTATGATTGGTTACAGAATCACCACTTCTGATTTTGAAAGCCCAGGGCAGATTAGATAGGCAGCTGAAATTTGATTGGACAAAAAAAAAAAAAAAAAAAAAAAAAAAAAAAAAAAATCTACCATCCACATTTGTATGCTGTAAGTAGTGCAAATAAGAAAAGCAGAACAAAAAGTGGTGTTAGTTTAGTGTTAGTTTTTGTCATGTTTTCATTTTGTATTTGTGTGTTTATGTACTATTCAATAAAAAGCTCAAGGTGCATCTGAGACTGGAAGTCACTTTTTTTTCCATTTCACATGAATAATATATATATATATATATCAAATATAAATACTACCACTACTACTACAACAACTACTACTACTACTACTAATAATAATAATAATAATAATAATACGACGAAGAAGACGAAGAACAAAAAGAAAAAGAAAAAAAAGATGAAGAAAAAGAAGACGAAGAAGAAAATGAAGGAAAAAAGAAAAAGAAAAAGAAGAAAAAGAAGAAAGAAAAAGAAGAAAAAGAAGAAAGAAAAAGAAGAAAAAGAAGAAGAAGAAAAAAGAAAAAAAAGAAGAATATGAAGAAAAAGAAAAAGACTAAGAAAAAGAAAGAAGACGAAGAAAAAGAAGACGAAAGACAAAGAAGAAATAGGAGAAAAAGAAAAAGAAGAAAAATACAAAGAAAAAGACGAAGACGAAGAAGAGGAAGAAGAAGAAAAACTTGTAAGTTAGGGCACTAGTATGTCAAGCTACCACTTATATTAGAATTCCGGCCATAAATGTAGGTCAGTTGTACATATAGTATCTTCAAAAAGTGCCCTTTGAGACGCACCCAATCGAACCACTTGAGCTCCGGACACGTGGATGCGTTAGCTGTCAATCCAAATGCGCTCGCATGTAACGTATACGCTTGCCGCTGCGTGCTCAGCCCCTGGTCGCCGCCAAGAATGGCGACAGAACCCAGTGCCCCCCCCACCCCGATATCATTCTTGATTTGATTAAGATTGGAAGCTCCGCAGCAGATATGCGATGCTGAGGCGGGTGGTCTGACACGAGGCGTAGAGTTGGAAACGGAGGAGGAGGAGGGAGGGCGAGTTACCTGTGGCCTAGCTGGGCTCCAACTGGGAGTAATTTGGAACAGACTGCTCCCAACGTGTTCATTAGGTTGCGATTGGAACAGCGAGCGCAGGTGGGGAGGGGCCTGCGCAGCCTGACGCTGAATAGTCCTGATTGTGCCCAGCATAAAACGCCATCTGTTTCAATGAGGGGCAGAGAGACAGAGAGAGTTAGGAGGAGGAGGAGGAGGAGGGCGCTAGCGATGAAGAGTCATGTTTTATGATGTCGGGGGGAATCTTGAAGCCAGGTACACCAATACCAGTTTTTAACATGGAAACCAGGGGTGGGCCAAGTATGACCCGGGGGCCACATATGGCCTCCTGTGTTCCTTAATATGATCCATCAAGAATTTAGATTAGCAAGAGTCCTGTAGTATTTGTTGCCTAAGAGCATTTTTTGTACACGAAGAACAACGGCAAAGCAAAGAGAACAAAAGTAGATTAAAATGACTAAAGTCCGAAGGAATGTGGGGGGGGGGGGGAACTGCATTTAAATGCATTTATACTTGGCACTGACTTGACTTTTGTTCCATTTGCGGGCAGCATAACAGCTAAATGTCGCTTCACCGGGTTTGTTTTGAAACATGAAACCATTCAGATCCATTCATCCATTCATTTGCAATATTTTGTTCAGGGAAGTTATGGCTTATCCCCACTAATTATGAAAATAATTATGAAAAGTAGATTACACTCTGATCTATCAGTCAATCACATTCAAGAACCGACAATCGTTAACACCACTGAGTGGGAAGTGAACCTGTATTACCTGCAAAAGAAAAAAAGTTACACAATCAGTGAATTGATAATAAAATAATTTAGTCAAAAAGAATCATTTTACATAGAACATTTAAAGTGTTGTTTACTTTCTTGGTTAAAAAATGTCAAATACAGCAACATAATTAAACATGCATTAAATTAAATTAACTGTTATGACATATTTTACATTTCAACATTTTTTTATGTAACTTTGTGATCTGGCCAGCAATTAAATTATCAAGTACCTTGTATTGAGCAGTTGCATTAATTTAGGTGTTTTTTTTTGTTTGTTTGTTTTTTTTAAACTTGGTACTTCATTAATTTCATGTTTTTATTTTTTTCTTATAAAAATAAAATTAATTAAAAGTCAATTTAAAAACTATTTTACATATACTTTCTACTGCTTTAGGGCACCTCATTGTCATAGCATGGAAAGCCCTGTGACAACCTGATAGGATATAATGGATTGCAACCACCGCATGAGGCTTTTAAGCCGATATATTTTCATGGCTGAAACATAGTTACTGTTTTTATTTTTATTTTTTTCTCTCCATTTTTTCCCCTTTCGGACACATTATTACAGGTTACATCGATCACATCACATCCTTTGCAAAAATTGATATCTGAAAGAAGGGCTGACAGGTAGAAGCCATGGCTTATTACTGTATGTGTACTGTAGATTTAAAAAAAAAAAAAAAAAAAAAAAAACATACTGAATGAAGTACAGTAGCATCCATTTTTCCAGGTGTTGGCAGTTGAAAGTTAGCAGTGCGTCTTGATTTTTCCCGATTTTGAAACCGCATTTTATATCGTTGATGATTTTAAACATTTAGCTTTCCGGAGGTGTTTAAACTAGTGTTGTTCCAATACCGTTTTTTGGCCCCGGATACCGATTCCAATACCCAGCTTTGTAGTATCGGCCAACACCGATACCATACCTATACCTAAGGTATTTTTCCTCAACATGAAAAAGCTGTCCTGCCATTAGTTCATAGCATTCAAGGGCCAATAGGATATCTTAGATAAGCATACAGTGAGCATGCCACATATCAGTGAATGTCGTGCACGAGCAAGACACAAGATGCTGCATCCAAAATCCTATATTAGTTTTGGAATTAATGGTACCGGCATGTTACTTGTGAGTAGTCACCGATACCACTGTTTTAATGCAGTATCGGCACCTCTGCCGATACCAGTACCGGTATCGGAACAACACTAGTTTAAACAGTAACTCCCCTCGTCGTAAGATTTTTTTTTTTCACTTTACAGACGCACTTTAACTCATTTGCTCCCAAAAATGTATAAATACGTTCTATTTGAAATATTACCAGTGTCCCAAAGATGTATTTATGTTTTGTTTTGTTTTTTATGCTAGTGCATACAGAAGCCTTTAATGCAACCTCTGAACTGAAGAAAATGGTTGAAGCAATGCTGGTTGTTACAAAAGCGACCAGCAGGTGGCTGCAGAGTATAAGATATCAAACAGGGCCTTGTTGTGACAAGCTGTTTTCACCACAGTTTTAAACAGATTTGTTAGCTATATTCTAATGCTAGTTTCGGTAATACGGAAACAGATAGATAGATAGAAAGATAGATTTTTTTTTCTTGATGAAAGAAGAGACTGAATCGTTATTTTGGTAGGTTCCATGTTTTTATAGCAATAGAACACAATATTCTGTAGGCCTTGCAAAATCAGTCAAAACCCAGTAAAACAGCCAGGACCAAAGGGGTTACTTCAATGAAAATGGCTGGGAGTGAATGAGTTAAATATGTTGAGAGCGAACGTGTGCGTCTGGTATTTATCCTCAGCAGTAAACAGAAGTTGACTTTATTAGCAGAATATCTGTAGGATCTTCCAGATCAGATTGTTTTGTCCAAATTGTTAGCCTAATAGCATAATTTGCAATGTCGTTTTCTAACTTTGTGTCATAACATTGAAGAAGTAAGTAACACTGTGTGCTAAAAAAATAAATAAATAAAATGTCCGCAACGCTCATTACCATGGGAAACAAAAAAGAAGAAGGGCCCGCTAAACGTCCGCTCGGCCGACGTTTGAAGCGTCTTTATCGGGCTTGGCAGCACGGCCTCTGCGTGTCCAAGCCCGCTCGGCGATTGTCAAGCCTTTTATGCTCGCCAAGAGGTGTGTCCAATGCTTTGTGCGGCGAGGGAGACGACACATCGCATTCTGTCTTGTGTCTTGAGCGAGGGACGGCTGTGGGAGGGGGGTGAAGGTTGGACAACAGAGGGTGGTGAAGGGAGAGGGTGGGTGGGGCGGGGGTTCAAAAGGGGAAAGTTGAAGAAAGAAGGCGGCAGATCTTCAAAGGCGGGACGCACAAAGTGTTACTTCACGCAGAGTTGTGCCAGATGTAATTGCGTGAGGCCGGAGACAGAGCTCCGCCCTCGGACGGCGGCCGAGGGGGGCGACGGGAGAGTTGCCTTCCATAAACAAACAACAGAGGGAGGAACCGCGCCAGCAGACGCCATTTTGAAAGCAGTACCTTGGATTTAGAAGATGAGGATATTATTATGTTCTGGGATTGGATCCCAAAAACGCAGACACAAATCAGAGTTTAACACTTTATTTACATAATTTCAAAAGGCAAGGAACTAAATTGACTACACCAGAAACAACGAGAAGGCATCGAGGAACAGAGGAGCAGGTGGCCAGATGGAACAGAGGTAATAATCCGACAAAAACACACCCTCCTCAGACAAGCTTATACAGACAGCGAATCGATCTGATTGGTTGTGGCTAGACATGGGGGTAACAGGACTGACATGGAATTATCTGATTGGCTGTTGACAAGATAAAGAGATGAAAGATTCCCGACATCACATAGCTTCTGACATCATATAGCGTCTTACCAGTTGAAACTAGATGCTGGTTACATCAGTTCAAAACAGACACTTGACCTCACGGTCATGACCCAAACATAACCCTTACATGACTCTAGTCATGACAGTAAACATAACCCTTGCATGACCCTATTCATGACAGATATACAGTAGCAGCTGGAGTGCTGCACAGCATTTATTCCATCATTCTACTAGTAAAAGAGCTGTCAACCAGGGCACAGATTTGCCTCACTACTAACATACACTGTAGTCGTTCTACTAGTGCACCAAACTTGTTCTTCTAATACACTGACTAATACACCGCCTATCTACTAGTGATGACAACAAGCGCACTAAAATGGACAGTTCTGTGCACTAATTGCATATCCTGGGACATTTTTAGAACTACTATACGACATTTTTGTGCACAAGTAGAAAAACTGCTACCATCAGGGCTGGACTGGCACCAAAAAAAAAAACAAAAAAAACATGGGCTCTGGCATTTTGACTTAGGCCCAGCGGACCAGCCGAGTTTGCTATCTAGATTTAAAATGGATTAATGGACTGCTCCTTCTAAAATTGTGGGCCAGTCTCGTGTGGTAAAATATTGGAAAATAATCATGAAAAAGCCCCAAAATATGCCGGCCCACTGGGCATCTGCCTGGTATGCCAGATGGCCAGTCCAGCCCTGGTTAGCAGTAAGGCTGAAGTGCACACTAGTTGACAACGGCATACTTCCTTGTACTACTAGTGACGTTATGCATTTCAACTGGATAACATCTAGTATTTCACTATTAGAACTAGTAGCGTGCAGATGCCAACTAGTGCGCAGTTTACTCACTAATATGTACTGTAGATGTTGAACTAGTGCCCTAGTTGTTCTACTAGTGCACTCTAATCATACTACCAGTGTGCCTTGTTGTACTATGTTGTCTTACTAGTACATAGACATGTTACTAGTGAGGCTATGTTCAAGGATACAAGGAATTTAACTGTCATAACACATTTATATAGGATATGGCACAAAATTCAATGTGCTACTAGTACCATTAGTCAAGTTTACGAGTATAATTTTATAGTGTCACTAGAGGTACAGTCATTTTTTTTTTCTTTTACTAGTGACAAACAGCAGTTGCACTACTAACACACAAAAATGTAACGGCAGTGAAAAAAAATGGTAAGACTGTCGTCCTACTTGTCTTACTAGTGATGAGAAATAGCGTACTAGTACATGAACAAGTCAGCGCACTACGGAATAAATGCTGAGAGGGCTTCCCAGGGGCCGCCGCCGCCGCTCTTATCGACCCGACCGGCCCCCCCGCCGAGCCGGGACAGGTGTCGAGTGTGCATTGTTAAATATGTTCTCCAGGCACAAGCGAGCGCTTCCTCCGTCGGCTACATTTGCTCAGCCGACTCGGCTTCCCAGCGTGGGCCCGTGTTTGCCTCAGAGACACCGAGCGGCGGAAGGGGCGGGGCCTAGCAGATGGAGTTCCCGCGGGACGGACACGCCCCGACCGGTGTGTCGCGGGGACGAAGATTGGCCTATTTATCTTTGCATCTCAAAGCTTTCGACGGTGTTTTGCTTTGGTTTGAGAGGGATGATTGGAGATTCAACTGACTTCACAATAAGCGGCACACAATGCTAATGCTAAATAGATATAAATATGGCATTTGTCCGTAAAATTACATGAAATTAATGCCAAATTTCTTATTGTTCTAATTTCTAGTTCCTGGTTGTAAAATGGCCGCCCCTGTGTCAGGTGTCGTCAATATATACAGGATCTCTGCAGAAATCATCAGATCTAATTTAAATGCTTTTTCATGTCATTTTAATAATGCAACTTATCTAATGTACGCTAGGGATGTAACGATATCCAAACATCATGATTCGATATTATCACGATATGAAGGTCACAATGTGATAATTATTACAACATTGTAGGGAGGTTGGCGATATAAAAAGGTCACAATATTGTAAAAAAAAAAAAAAAACACACACACGTGTGTATAGATATACATATATATATACATATACACATACATATACACATACATATATATATATATATATATATATATATATATATATATATGTGTACTTATATGCATGTACTTATATATTAGGGTTTTCAGTCATTACAATTTTTAATCTTAATTAACCCATTCAGACTGCTGGAAAATTTTTAATTAATTAATGTATTTATTTTACTTATTTTGACTATTTTCCCACATAAGAACAACATGGAAAAAAAGTTGGGGGGTTATCTCATGTTTTTATTTGTTATTTTTAACATGATGAACAAATGCAAATCAACTCGCGATTGTGATTGGTTAGCTAGCATTCAATCATGAACCAGAAGTGTTGACATCATCCAAATTATGCATTTTTATTGGTTTAGACACGCAAATATGTCATGTCCACTGGGGGTTCGAAGGAGTTAATCACGTGATTTTTTTCATTTACCTTATATCTGTTCTAAATGTACAATAAAATGTATTTTTTCAAGTTCTTCACACTCTTGCCATTTAACGTAAAGGTGGACAAATATGGTTACCAAATACAAATGTGGTTGTATCTTTTAGTTCATTGAGACCACTCATTTTAGTAAGTTATTCATAAAGTTACTGTTACGTCTAAAAGGAGTGAGAAACATTGATAGATATCTGTTGAAGTAGTTTCCTGCCATTAGGTGGCATTAGTATTCAATGTTGGACATTGGTGACAGGAAAACTACATTTTCTTTTTTTCTTTTTTTTTCTCAAAATCAGAGCAAATGGTATTTGGAACATGAAGCTTTATTTATTATTACTAAATTGTGTTACAGGGACTCCTTTACACAACATATGTAAAATAGAGCGTGACACAATTGTATTTAAATTTTTAATGCCTCTTGAAATTTGATTAAGGCCTTAATTTTAGCTAAATTAATTTAATGACTTTTAACACTGATAAAATGCACAAATGATTAACTATATTATGCCACAAAAAACATATTTTCAACAAAAAAAAAAATTATTTTTTCTACAAATTACAGTGCAGCTTTTGTTCAAATTAAATTCATGTGCTGTAAAGTGCCACAAAAATAATTATTAAAAAATAACAAACTCTAATAAAGGACAAATCTTATATTTGCTGGACAAGGTCGTTTCGAGACTTGTGTTTGTTTTGGAATAATTAATTTTTCAGCACTGTTGCCTCTTTTTGTTCTGGATTTGCAGAATTGGAAATGGCCGCTCCTGGCGAAATGGAAAGCAGGAGCCGTGATTAAAGTCGGACGGAAAGATTTCGTCTGTGTATCCAAGCGATAGAAGAAAAAAAAATCATACCTTTGCACAGCAGGGCCACCAAAGCCTGGCAAATTATTCTTTGCATATCAATAATTAGGCCCATGCGAGACGTGGAATAATTCAAAAGCCCGTCTTAGATTATAGATATTATTTTTGACGGGAGGCCAAACATAGGTTACTCACTGTTATTAAATATAAGAAATTAAATGTATAGCTTCTATTCATTACAACTCTCAGGGGAGCTCTTGTTCGGTTGTTACATTACATACAGTGCATATAAAAAGTCTACACACCCCTTCAAAAAAATGCCAAGTTTTTGTGATACATGTCTGCCCACATGTACAATGAATTCATTCCACATTTGTAAAACATATCTCTAAATGTAGAAACATTTGTTTCATATGTGTACTGTCTGAACACGCCGTTTCTCTATCACGCCACAAAGAGTGAGGGCAAGAGAGTGGGGGTCAGAGGTCACAGCAACCCAAGGGTACCTTGAGTCTCATCCCAAAACCTTGAAGAGTTTTCAAAGCCCCCCCGCTGCCCGACCCCTCATCAGAGAGTACCCCCCCCATGCAACACGTACGCACCGTCGTACATTACACGAAGGATTTTTTATTTATTTATTTTTTTAACTCACGTCGGCGTCAAAGCCAAGCTGGAGAAGGTTTCTTCACCCCGTGAGTGATCATTACTCGCGACCCTCCGTGGCCTTGTTAGCTCGGGTTTGTGCACACACGTGCGCGGACGGATTTTCAAATATTCGACCACCTTTATTCAGGCGCAGCCACAACAAACGTACATCAAACTATAACATGGAAATAATGAGCGTCGTTATCCGCCAATGGGTGGATCCTTTCATGGGCGCTATTTTAGCATTCATTGCGTAAGTGTGTTGACAGAGTCCACAAGGCCAAGTGACATCAAATGGGCCGCCGTTTTTGTACGTCACAGATAACCAATGCTAATGCTGCAGTAATTATAGTAAATATATGGATGCAAATTATAAAAGGGTATTAAACAACCAAATAGAAAAACAATAGCTTTGGCAGAAATTCAGTGTGTCTTCTTCTTGACAAGCCACATCAAAACACCAGAAAATGCTTATATGAAAAATTCACCAATCTTTGAAATAATTTTGGTTTTCTTTGCAGAACAGTTTTGCAAATCAATGTCTTCATTTGAGGAGCAACTTTTGTGGAGCTTTTTTTTTCAGGTTATTCTCATGAGGCTGAAGCAAATTATTACACAAAAAAATATATAACCACATAACACATTAACATAAAGTAAAATAAATAAAATAAACTCAGGACTCTATTGTGAAAAACAGAATAGTACTGATGTTATAAATATCTTAGAGCTGTTCAAATTTAAGTAAATTGATTATCAAATTAATCAACAACAATTTTAATAATCAATCAATCAATCAATCAATCCTTCCTGAAAGAAGACTGATTATCTTCTGTGTTTAATCGAAATCAGACATTTACAAACCTCCGTTTTTGCTTTGGAAAACAATGACCTAACTGATAACATAGCAAAACATCATGCCTCCTTTAAAAAAATAAAAATAAAAAAAATCACTATACGACTAAAAAGTATAAAATAAAGACCAATCACTGCTTAATAAAGAGTAATTAGGGGGGAAAAATGATTTTTATAATACACTTTAATGCAAAATTAAAATGAATCAGATCAGTCGATTAAATAATTGATAGATTGATTCTAAGTGTTCGATAGTGACAGATCTAAAATACTATATATATATATATATATATAATATAAAGAGAGAGAGAGAGAGAGAGAGAGAGAGAGAGAGAGAGAGAGAGAGAGAGAGAGAGAGAGAGATTGTTTTTGTTTTGTTTTGTTTTTTTTAAACCTGATAGGCCACTCCTCCAGGGTGATGTATGCCGTAGCGTAGCGTAATTCATTTCTGGTTCTGGTTGTGTTATTAACACAAGTCGTCTTTTTAATTTGCCTGCTATTTTGTTGCTCAAATTTGAATGTTTTTTTGTTGTTTTTTTTAACGTGGTTCCAGCCAGAAAAGTGAACTCGATCACCCCGAGCACTTAATTCCGGTGTTAAATGCGCTAGCCGAGCCGTGTCAGTCTTGGGTTAGCTTAGCAATTAGCTAGCATGGCCATAGCATTCCCCGTCTTTCCTCGTCGTCCCTTCGTGAAAACGAAACTTGTCAAAACGCAAGTTACAACTCGTGAAAACAACTTATTTCTTTACATTCTTTTTTGTTATGTTTCTCAATTTAGATTTGAAAACACAATGTTATTATTTGTGCCTTCATTCACACAAAAAAATGTGGCCTTTTTTCAGGGTGTCACAAATCAAAGCATTTCCATTCATTTCAGTGGGGAGAGTTGATTTGAGAAATGATTAATTTAAAAATAAATAAATAAATAAATAAAAAAGACGGTTGGCAAAAGGGTGTTGGGTTATCAAACCATTGGAAAGGGCGTCCAGACATCCAGATGGTGGTCATGGAACTGATTAATCACACTCACTAATATGTGTGGAAGTTGGTGTGCTTCTTACTTGCCATCAAGTCAAGCCACCGGCAGCCATCTTACGTTGCCACTCGGTAAGCCTGTTTAACTTGAATACACTGATTTCGCCATTGTGTTTTCACATTATTTTCTGAAAATACAGTTGTTCCAGTAAGTCTGGGAAAAGCGTACATGCACATTTCATCACTAAGAAAATTATTATTTTTTTATTTATTTTATCTAATATGGTAAGAAGATTTGTCTTTATCATATTTTCAGAACCATCAACAACGGAAGTCGGCAGTAAAAGTGGCAATGTAAGATGGCTGCCCTCAGTCTTCAATCACGAGGGGCCTATTGGTTGTCCAGAGAAGTCAAGTGAGTGAGCATTTGTGCCATGCTCCTTGCAAGTGTTTTCATTTTCTATTTGTGTATTTGACTGTTTTGTCCTGTTCAATAAACCACTTTTTGTGTGCATCCACGACTCTGGCTCTCTTTGCCCACATGCAGGGGCTTTAAAAGCACATTAGTTGCTGTTTTTTTGTTGTTGTTGTTGTCACGTCACTTGAGCGACTACTAGGGAGAAGAAGAAGAAGAAGAAGAAGAACATAAAACGATTAAATGATAAAAGTAAAAAAAAAAAAATTAAAAAAAATCCGACTTCCGACCATCCTCGAATGCAGCATAATTCTCGCAGCATGTCTTCTTCAACGTCAGTGGAAAACAACTAATATTACTGAGATTTCATCACACTGCCCCCGGTGGCCAATGAGTGCACATCAGCAGGAGGTCCATTTAGCATGAATTCATAAAGCACAGCCGCAAACTTTTTTTTTTTTACATTCTATTTAATTATGTTATAGTATTATAAAATATAATACTTTAGAGTACTACTTTACTGATTAGAAATCATGTTCCAAAAAAAAAAAAAAAAAAAAGATAAAACAGTCTGGGCTTTTTGTTAACTTGGAAAAGGCCAATGACCGCATTTGCCGTATTTAGCAGCACTGATCTCTACGACAGACGCCATATAAGCCAAACGTTCCCCTTCGGGTTTTTTGGGGGGGACAGACAGTCGACGTCGTATTACACCAGAAAGCTGACAGCAAAGTTAAGGTGCCGCCGCTATCTGTGAGCAGATTACACTTGATCTGCCACGGAGGGGCTGAAAAGAAGGAGAAGTCGCTTCACTCAAAGCAGCTAAACGGCGGCGAATTAAGATGTTGCGGCGTGGAAAACGAGGCAGTTATGCATACATAACGCGTCGAGGCCGGGTGCCCCCCGCTGGGCGCAGGCACGACAAAAGCCCCTCTAACTGCAATACCTCGGGGACAGCTAATGATTAATTAGCTTGTGTCATTAAAGTGAGGCAAATGTCAGCGGAGCTTCCTGGGGAAGCTGTCATAGCATGTGGAGGATTGCGCAAGTTTACCCCCCTCAGGTACACGCTGGTGAGGGGAGCAGGAAGAAGGAGGGGGCTGACAAGGGTGCAGGTTTCGGATGTTAAGGCAAACCCTGACATCTAGTGGTCGAATGTATAACTACATAAAAGGAGCAGTATAAAACCATACCAAAGTGTATTGAAATATTTAATAAACAAGTCTGTCTATATTGAGTTTCAACGATCCCAAATTGACAAAATGAAAAATATGTTTTATTTGTGTAATTTACAATAGAATAAACTTCCCTAAAACAGATTTTTTAACACACTTAAAAATATATATATGTAGCTTTCCCATATGGACAAAAAAGTTAATAAAAACTACATTTAACTTAATTTAACATAATTTAATGTATACAACACACAAACACACCATCTTGAATGTCACTGATCAACACAGTAATTCATAATTTAATATGTGTTAAAGTAAACTCATTTGCTCATGTATTAAAAACACGCAAAGCATTTGTCGCAGTTCTAATATAGTCCACCAATATTTAATTAAAAAAAAAAAAAAGTAGTAAAAAATAATAGAAAATTCTGACACTTCTGTCCTAAAGGCCCATGCAAATTGGTCCCTTGTCCACAAAATCAATTCATAAAATAAAAAATTTAAAAAAAAAAAACATTTAAAATGTTTACTAAGTAATAAAACACTAGAATAAACCAATTTTAATAGTTAAAAAAAAAAAACTACCAAGAATTTTCTCATATTTCTAAGGCTCCATAATACGCGTAAAGCAATAGCAAAAGCGGACTTTGCTTACCAAAAGCGGCTTTGGTGAACATTCCCGCTCGATCCTGGCGTCACTCCCGATTAACGACAACGCCAAAAAACAAAGGCGATAACTCGAATCGCGCGCACGCTTCGATTAGGAGCTCTTACTTCCACTAAAGTCAGCGTCAAATCGTGGCCTGCTCTAAAAAGTGAGAAGGCCTTTGGCTTCAACCGGGGGAGTGGCGCCCAAACACGCGCACATTCATATCGGTGTTAATTCACATCCGCAAGCGCACAAACACTCACATGGACATATAACACGTACAAAAGCACACCTGTCAGGGCCTTTCCACTATGTGAGCAAAAAGCAAAGAAGTCTGAACCCCCCTTTTTTTACACACATACTCTGCATGTGGTATCCCATGTGCGCTATATTAAAGCAAATCCATTCAGGTCCCACTTTCCCATCTGAAATAAAAGGAATGAGCAATTTTCACATTAGGCGAGCGAGGACACATGCAGTTTCTCTCTCTGTGGACATAATGAATGGGATCAGATTGGGGTGGGGGGTGGGGGGGGGCGTCTGCAGTCTAATCTGCCTTTGATGGTGAATAGTTTGGGTTCCACAATTCACCAATAAAGCGTACGAATTCACGCAGATGGCTGCGGAAAAAAAGTCGACAGTTTCGCACTGTCGTATAAGTCAACACGCCCCTGTTGAAATGCCAAAATTTTTGGAGCATAAAACCATCATTAATCGACTTGTACCCTGTTCAAATCAATTGGAGAAAAAAAAATATCATTGTGTTCAGAATAAACACATTCAAAGTTATGTTATGTACCTCTGATTAACCCCAAACAAAGTTCAGCTATTCTAGCAGGCTTTCCCCAACATGTATTTATTTAATGTATTTGATTTATTTTGTTACAATTAGGTTAAAAGTTACAATCACTTAGTTACAGTTACTTGTGATGTGGCTGTGTTCAGAACTTTAGATCAGTGGTGTCAAACATACGGCCCGCGGGCCGGATCAGGCCTGCAAAGGGGTTTAATCCAGCCCGCGAGATAATTTTGTAAAGTTAAAAAATAAATAAATAAATAAAAAGAAAACACATAAATTTGTAATTTCACAAGTAGTCCTTAGATGAGCAATGCAACCTGTACGGGGGAATCGTCATTATTTTATACACAACTTAAAAGTTACGGTTTGTTTAATTATTATTATTATTATTATTATTATTATTATTATTTAATCATAAACCGACATAAACGTGCTAAATACGACACAAATTCAATTACTGATAACACAAATAGCTATGACAAGAATTAGCGTCCTTATAACATTACGTCATTAACTCATTTGCTCCCAAAAACGTATAAATATATTCCATTCCGTTCCATTTTAAATATTACCATGCTCCCAAAGACATATTTATATGTTTTTATGTTTCTTAGTTTTTTTTATGCTAGAGCATATAGGAGGCTTTGATGCAGCCTCTGAACTGAAGAGAATGCTTCAAGCAATGGTAGTTATTACAAAACCGGCCAGCAGGTGGCAGCAGAGTATAAGATATCAACCTGGGCCATGTTGCAAAAAGCTCTTTTCCCCCACTGTTTTAAAAAGATTTGTGAATAATGATGAAACTTTGCTAGATTCTAATGCCAATTGCTGCAAAATGGAAACAGATAGAAATATATATTTTTTTCCTGATGAAAGAAGAGACTCTCATCTTTTGTTCTGATAGGTTCCATGTTTTGATAGCAATAGGACACAAAATTCTATGGGCCTTTTAAAATCAGTCAAAATCCAGTAAAACTGCGAAAAATGTGCTGGGAGTGAGTGAATGAGTTAACTGTGCCACGCAATGCATTCTGGGAACAATATATATGCAAAACAGGTAGATTTAACACGTCCAGAACTTCCATTTGCTCCCGTGTTATTTTTGTTGGAACAATATGATGACAGTTGAGCTCCGTAATTTCGGGCTGGCCCACAAATAGCTGCGTATAAATGACGGCAATCATTTTTAAGTTATATACCGTTATTTTCCAGATATGGCCCACTTGGTAATATATTTTTCCTCCATGCAGCCCCTGAGCTAACATGAGTTTGACAACCCTGCTTTAGATGTTCTAGTAGGCTTTTCCTTACAGATGTTTCATAAACAGTTTCTTAATTAGTCAGTTACACACTGACGGGGGTGTGGCTGTCTTCAGAATGAACCAATCACAATCAGACTTATGTGCTGCTGCCATTTCAAGTGCCTCCCCAATAAAGCTCTGATGTTCTAGCAGGCTGTCCCTGACATAAATGTTTCTTCCAAGCAGCGGCTTTCTTGTTTCTTGACTGCCAGTTCCAGCTGAAGAAAAATGATCAAATGTAGCCCAAACTTAATGAAGACGAGAAAAATTTGGTGTCACATACAATAAACAGCAAGTACTTGCCAGAAATTTCTGCTTTTTTAGGAGGCTGTGTTGTTTCTCCAGTTGATGATGACTGGGCTCCATTGCCTTGTAAATGATTACAATTATTATTCCTTTTGAAATCCCTCTGATAGTGTGGAATCTCTCACAAGACTTGTGCTATAGACCCTTCCAGTCGACGTCACTGCTTAGCTCCCACTCCACTTCCCGGAGGGCAAACATCCCATAACAAATGCATGTAGAGAGCTTGATTCTCGGCGAGCGTTTTCGTTAAAAGGTGGGAAATATGTCAAGTGTCACAAAAACGTTCCGAGTAGGACACTACATTACTGCGACTCATTGAAACCAGTGAAAGTTTGTGTCCAGATATGTTGTTGTTGTTGATTTCATGAATGACAAACTTTCATGCATGGTGTCAATTGTAATTCATTAAATCGTTTGTGTCCGGATATACTCGTCTTGCTGTATATCGAAGTCTTCAAGCTACCTTAGCTAGCTGCTAACAAAACAGACTGCAAGTTTACTACACATTCCTCAGCAGAAATCAAGCCCGAGTTAATTATGATAATTGTGGTAAATTGTGAAGTTTTTGTTCAAAATTACTTGAATACTTAAGCAAAAAAAAGTATGATTGTTTCACTTAAGTTATGGCACATTAATCACGTCTGCCTGGAATTTACAATCAGAGGTTAATGTTATGACCAACTGTATATGGAAAAGAGAAAAATTACCTGACATAGAATGATCTGAGCATATCCTCGTACTTTTTGTGGGTGCGATGCAGTTGCATCGTAGTTTCGCGCTAGCCACCGCGCTCGTCTTTCCTTCCTCAATGTCTTCCACCTGGTTTGCAATCGCTGACGGCAGCTGAAAGAATGATCTCATCTCGGTTTGAGCCATTAGACTCTAATGGCTCAAACCGAGATGAGATCATTAACAGAGAGAAAAATACCACCCTAAAAATTGGCCAATTTCTTGGCCTTTTTTTTGGGGGGGGGGGGGGGGGGGGCTCTAATGATTAGAGCATGCATCGGCCGCCGCGCACAGGCTTATCATAGCGTTGATCGCTGATTTATCTATCAACTGTTTGACCTATTTTCTAGGTCACGCTGATTGTTTTCTAATTCACTCGCATTGACGCCCTGCCCTCCACCACAAGGGGTGTACATCAACGTCACACTGGAAGGGTCTGTAGGATGTGACAACAAAACTGTTCAAAAAGCCTACTAGAGCAGCTGAACTTGATTTAGGGATAATTAGAGGCACTTAAATGTTGGTAGGTGTGTGCCGACTGCTGTTTATCATTCTGAATCCATCCCTATATCCACTGTACACTAGTATTAATTTCGTCAATGAAAACTAAAAAAAATGTTTTCGTCAACACACATTTTTAACCGGATGAAAACTAAACTAGACTAGACTAAAAGCCCCATTCATGAACAATAACTGCGGCTAAGTCAGTCTGTATTTCCGTCAACTAATAAAAACTAGGGATGTAACGATATCCAAGCATCACAATATAATATTAACACGATATGAAGGTCACGATACAATCATTATCACGATATTAAAGGTGACAATATTGTATTAAAAAAAAAAAAAAAAAAGAGCTCTGTCTAAAAAAGAACACACACACAATATTGTGCTTTTGTACATTACTGCAATGAAATAGATATTATATTACATATAAAAAGAATATATAAATATAATGTATATATTGAGGCACTTGCTTGCTAATACACGCACATATCGACTCGGTTCACAAACATATTACGTTCCCCTTCATCTGACCATTAGCGTGGATTTGAAACATTGAAGGGCCAAAACATCCCTTGTGAAAATTAAACTGCACTAAAAATAAAAAATAAAAAAATAGCCACCAGAGGGTGCTAGAATGGCACAAATGGAAATCAGCCTGACTTTTTTTAACAGATGTGCTGCTTTTAACATCGTGACATGACGATGACAACGATATAGTGTTGCAGTTTTAATATCGTGATATTGCCGTTATCGTTACATCCCTAATAAAAACGAGACTAAAATCTATGGACAATTTAGTTCACGAACAAAGATGAGGTGAAAATTATGATTTTGTCAAATCCTGCCTCTGTAAGATTAATCCAACAGCTATAACGTTCCAACGATAATGTTAATCCGACCGCAAACTAATCCTGGCTAATTTGTTATCTTGTAGCATGGAGTCATTGCCATTTGTTGATTTACTGCAATTTTGTGTGAACTTGTATTTTATCCAAAAGATGAGAGACAACTTTGTGAAGTAGTTTTAGATTAGATGGAAATGTACAATATTATCTGCTGACAAAAACTTTGTCAAAGGGTCAAATGATTGTCCTGACTAAAACAATTCTGATTTATTGGACTAAAATAAAGACTAAAAATGCTTGACTTATAGTCAACTAAACAGTGACCAAATAAAAACGGGATGAGGTTGACTAACTCTGACAAAAACTAACAAGTGTGAGTGAAACTGGGACGAAATTTAAAAATGGCTGATAAAATTAACACTACTGTACACGAGACGTATATGTCTGTAACATATGAAGCCCTAAGGAGCCTGCCAATTGTGGAGCCACTGATGTGTGACGTCGGTTGTGAAAGGAAGGGGAAGCAAAAGGGGAGCCGTCGACTAGAATGACCGAATAAAGTGGTAAGGAGTGCTTTCTCTTTGCCTCCCATGTCCTCAAATAATTAGATTGAGGCCTTGTGCGCTGGAGTGCCTGCTCCAAAAAGAAGGAATGACCTCTGCGCTGAATGGAAGCCTCCCAGGTTCAAAAAAATAAATAAATAAATCAAAGAAAACAACTCTTATTTCTTCACACTTGAGGTTTGTTATCTTTTGTCGTTTTGTCATTTGCTTCCATGCAGCTGTGCCTCCTCTTTGTGGCCTTCGTCGTGAATGCCGAGAGGGAATGTGTCAGTCAGACGCAGGTAGCCCTCATTGCAAGTTAATCTCCCAAAAGAAGCTTGTTAAAAAAAAAAAAAAAGTTCTTTTAAATTCTTGAAAACACTTTTCTCTCACCTCCTTTGTCAGCTTGAAGAGCGCGAGTGCGCGGCCGGGCGACAATGGCAGCCAAGTGTGGCGGCGTAATCACCTTTCTGGGAGGTGGGGGGGGGGGTGCACCAGTAATTACTTCTAAACTGTTTGGGCTCGGGAGACGACCGCTATTGTGCTCGGAAATGAAAAGCTGACGCTGGCTCTCAATCTGTTTGTTTACAAAGATTTCTCCTGTTGCTGCATGCGCCGCCATCGTATATGCGCATGTGTGGCCACTCGGTTGACCCACTTCTCACTTTAGAGACCGGAGGACATCAACCAGAAGGAAAGGCTTCTATTTTCAGGTCAGATTCAGGTCAAGTTAATTTCTTTTCCCACCGCTCACCAACACAGTCGGTGTGAGATCATCACGTGCGTCACAGGAAATTCTAATTTGACTTTAAAGCGGAAGTCAAGTCGAATTTTTTTTTTGTGTGTGTAATGATGTTTTCCTTTTTTTTATTTTTGCCCCCACCATAGTCTAAACACAGTCTTAAAGGGGCGGCCATTTTGTCCTGTACTGCCACCTGCTGTCGACTGAAATTAACGTCACAATGCCCACAGGCTTGCCTTGCAAATGTCACATTATCAGGGGAGGGGAAAAAAACAAAACAAAACAAACAACAACAAAAACAGGTGAGCCTTGACAAAAAAAAGTAAAAAAAATAAAAATAAAAAAAAGCCCATTTGAATTTTTTTTATTCTTTTTATTACACATTACAACAAAAGACAAAGATAGACATGAAAATACCCCCCCCAAAAAAAGGCCAAGAAATTGGCCAATTTTTAGGGTGGTATTTTTCTCTCTGTTGCAATGTTAAATAAATACAACAGGACAATTATGTCTGAAATTCTTATCTTGACAAAAACGCAAAAAAAAAAAGCCCATTTGAATCAATTGTTTTCATATTACACATTACAACAGAGGACATAGATACTGACATGAAAATGTTCAAAAATAATAATAAAAAAAAATGGCAAGAAATTGGCCAAGATTTTGGGTGGTATTTTTCTCTCTGTTGCAATGTTAAAAAAATACAACAGGACAAATATGTCTGAAATTCTTATCTTGACAAAAAAAAAAAAAGTCCATTTGAACCTTTTTTTTCATATTACACATTACAACAGAAGACATAGATACTGACATGAAAATATATAAAAAAAAATAAAAAAAGGGCAAGAAATTGGCCAATATTTGGGGTGGTATTTTTCTCTCTGTTGCAACGTTAGATAAATACAACAGGACAATTATGTCTGAAATTCTTATCTTGACAAAAAAAAATGGCAAAAAAAAAAAAAAGCCCATTTGAATGTTTTTTTTTCATATTACACATTACAACAGAAGACAGATACTGACATGAAAATATCCCCTGATTTAAAAAAACAAAAAAACAACAACAACAAAGTGGGCGGGGTTGTCAGGAAATAGGCTAATTTGGGGGAGTGTTATTTTTCTATTGGTTCTATTGCTATGTTAAATAAATACAATAGGACAATTCTGTCTGAAATTATGATCTTTTCTGTTGTTAACCTTAAGGGACCAAAAAATAAGTTATTTTATTCATTATAAATTTCTTAATTAATCATAATTCTATTCTAAACACTGGAATCGGCATCCGCCTAAAAAAAAACAAGTCTATATAATTCGGATCCAATTAGAACCACAAACTTTTGCTTGAAAGTCTAGTTTGAACCCCTAAACCTGCCTTGAAACCGAAATAAGAAACCTTTCTTTGAAACACTTACCCAGGATAGCCCAACCTCTGAAAACTGAGTGTTCTTATGTTTTGAAAGGCAGACTTTGTCCATCCTCCATTTACGCGTCTAATTAGAAAAACGATTTTGTGGACACGTGCTTATTATGCAAGGCTAGCGCTGGGACAAGCCCTCCTGCTGTCCTGTGTTTCAATGTTTTGACCAATAGGTGTCAGTGAGTGGCAGGAAATGAGGAATGCCAGCCACACTGCAGCGCTTGTGTGAGGCAGTTAAATAAGAGCGTTTATGCGCCAGGTCCCTTTGAAGCATGCTACTTACTAGTGCACATAATAGAGCAAAAGAGCAGGACTGGCTCCTTTGTACCTGTCATTTGCAAATCTGAATACATCGACATCAAAAGGCCTTGTTGATAGACTTGAGATAAAACAGCTCATTACAAAGTCTTGATTAGTAGATGGAACAACATGTCATTACAGTTTTGGACTGGAAATAACGGATTGATACAAGAAATGGTGAAGTCAAGCTCTTTTGTGTTCTATTTTTGTTGTACACATGTATGACAGCTTACAACCTATTTGAGTTGTATGCGCTGCATGTGCAATATTAAATACCCTTTCAGGGCATGCTTTGCCCTTCAAAGTCATTTAATTAAAGTGCAAAATGGACCAAATGTGAATAATATCCTTATAGTGATAATAAAAATACAATTCAGGCTTGTAAAACCCAAACAGATGATGCTAAGGTTTTCTTCATTATTGGACCGTCTGTTAATTTTAAGATGACGCCCTTGAAAATATCCTCCGAAGACCATACTTAAACTCCATCCATCCATTTTCTTGACCGCTTATTCCTCACAAGGGTCGCGGGGGCTGCTGGCGCCTATCTCAGCTGGCTCTGGGCAGTAGGCGGGGGACACCCTGGACTGGTTGCCAACCAATCGCAGGGCACACAGAGACGAACAACCATCCACACTCACACGCACACCTAGGGACAATTCGGAGCGCCCAATTAACCTGCCATGCATGTCTTTGGAATGTGGGAGGAGACCGGAGTACCCGGAGAAGACCCACGCGGGCACGGGGAGAACATGCAAACTCCACCCAGGAAGGTCCGAGCCTGGACTCGAACCGGAGACCTCAGAACTGGGAAGCGGACGTGCTAACCACTCGACTACCGTGCCGCCCATACTTAAACTTATTTTTTTAATTATAAGAAAAGGGAGAGAGAGAAAAAATGGGAGCCAACAAAAAAGTTAAAGCATCAACTGAATTTTCAATCGAGGCAGCATTTCACAGCAAAGCTAAATATATTTGTCAGAACTGTGGCTAGTCACAAATACAGAGCCTGTCACACCTATGTCAACACGTTTGCAGCTCTGCTTACCTTTTGGCTTTGTATTGGTACGGCTTCACTGCAATCCCATGGCCAAAACTTCAGTAAGTCAAACAAATGTTTTACTATTATAGCCTAATTTGTGAGGGCTTGTTTTTAGCTTCCTCTGCAGGGTTCTAGAAATTAAAAAGAAAACAAACCATCATTATACAGTACTAGTAGTTATGGAGGTGAAAATATAACTCTAAAATATATACAGTAGGTTATTTCAGAACTTGAGGTCAATTTAGGCACCAAAACAAGCCATTTTGGTTATTTTATTTGTCATGTCATTTTATTTGCCAAGTTAGAAATATTCAAGCACCTAATCACAGTGTGGGTCTAATTCACATGTTGCTATAAAAGAATCATTTTGAATCAAATAAAGTTGAATTTCATTTGAAGTCTAATTTTATTTGAGTGTTACTCTAAGGTTGCAAATCAAGCCTGATGTTGGCTTAAAAGTACATGCGAGCTGTGTTAGCTGCTATATGAAATATGAAATAAAATTAGCAATACAGTCTTCCCTCGCTATAACGCGGTTCACTTTTCGCGGTCTCGCTGTATCGCATATTTTTTTACAGTAATATACCCATTTTATACAATTTATGAAGGTTTGAACATTGTCAATGTTTGAACAAGAGAGAAATGTGAGAACATGTAAATGCCTCAATGAGAAAAGTGTATAAATTGTGTGGTCGGGGATTTTAGAGCCTTAAAACATTTCTAAGAGTTGTAAAACATAAAGCTAACTACTTCGCGGATTTCATTTATTGCGAGTACTTTTTGGAACCTAACCCCAGCGGAAAACGAGGGAACACTGTAGACGATTTTGTTTTTCCTGGTTATATGAGAAACGGGTGAAAACAATAAAAAGGTTTGAAAAATAAAAGAGAGGACTTACCTTCGGTCTTCTCTACTTCTAGAATAATGTCAAGAAAGACCCTAAATAAAGCTAATTTAATCAAGTTTCGTCTGCTTTGCATTTGATATGGAATTTGCAAGGAGGCTGGACAGAAGTGGGGAAAAAACCATTAGGGGGTGCTATTTTATATTTTAAATAATACAAAGGAATCACTTTTACGACATTTACTTTTTGTCTCAGGACAGCCATAATTTACTAAATGATTCTCTATGTGTATTATTGAAAATTTGCAGTTGAATAATCCCTAAAGATTACGTTTTTGTGGCACAATGAGGAGAACAAATGAAACCATTCAAAAAAGGAAGATGACGTATGTGCAATGTCGAAGTGGTAGACATGGTGGAAAGCGTGCTAGCACACACAAAAAAAAGAGGTGGTGGGTTGGGGTGTTGGATGACGGGGGAGGGGGCTGGTGACAAATTTCCAGCCGGTCCTCGCATCATGCAGGTGTCCTCGAGGCTCGTGGATGTGTGACACCTCGGCGCGACACGAGCGGACGGTTAAGTCGGCAAAGCGGATCCCATCTTTAAATATTTGATGAGGCGTGAAATCCGAACGAGGAAGGATGTGCTCGTCTGGATGACAGACCCCCCGCGGCGGTGAAGACGCGCGGCATCTGCTCGCTGCCATCGACCGGAGCCCCGAAATGGAGGCGGGGGAGGTTGCGAGAGGAGCTCGGGATGGGGGGGCGGAATGACGAGAACCGAGCCACCTCGCTCGTACCGACTGCTCCACCGTCATTTTTGAGCGGATAAAGACGTTCCTTTCTGTTTTTTTTTTGTTTTTTGTTTGCACACCCACTTATGTTCGCTCCTGTGTGTGTGCTGGAGCGTCCATTGTGGACGGTTGCTTGCGTGCTGCTGCAGATGTGAGATACATGGAGGCCCTTTTTACATCTGGATGCTGCAACATGGATGAAATGGATGTACATTGCTGAACTGATCATGTACACGACTGGTTCCTGCTGGTTTTGGGTGAGAAAGAGGCGGGATCACCCTGTCAATCACAGGAGTAACGACCAGACACATAAGTGCAGTTTTAAGGATGAGTAAGTCAAAACATGTAGCTTCATACATGGATAAAAAAAAAAAACGAGTTGAAATGTTTTAATTGGTTAACTTTTACATTTTTGGTGTTGTACGTGAACTACGAGAAGGCCTTTGCATCAGGATGGGCTATTTTTACATCCTATGGATCTAGAGTGTTGAATTCAAACTTTTTTTTTTTTTTTTTTTAATACCGCTGGCTCCTGTTGTCTTTGGGTGAGAAAGAGAACATTTGCTACAAGAAGATTTGCACCTGGACCTCCTCATCGTGACGCTTCACCATGGATTATTCTCATATCCACTTGCTGTATATGAACCAACGTTCAAACATCAGTTTTATACTTCTTATGAAGAGGCCAAATTTGGTTCTTTGTTTACTTTGAAAGGGAGAAGTGAGATCATCCAAGATTGCTCGTCTGTCAGTCACAAGAATACCGGACGACGAGACCCAAATCACGCCTAAGTGCTATTTTTGTTTACATGGCAACCACAGTGTTGACAAAGCTGTCCCCACAAACGTGAAAATGCTGAAATATGCATGTCAGGCCAGTAGATGGCGATGTGACTTGTCCAAAGCCTTCATTTGAATGTATGCTCGTTTTACAGTCACGTGGTTATAAGCATCAACACTGCAAGAATCGCCTGTTATCGTCGTGGTTGTGTAATTGGCGCAATCGCATGTCAACATTTCCGCGACAGTTTGCATGGTCTGTACGGGAGCAAAAGTTTGTAAGCGAACAACCGTTTGTTTGAAAATCAAAACAGTGGCCAAATGACACCTTCAGGTCTTTGGTAACGTGACATGTTTTTGCAGAGTGAGAGGAAGTGCCTGTCAAGAGCTGAACATGCTAACTGAGAAGCCAAAACGGTTCCATCGATTCCGAAAACCTGCGGTTGTCTGGAACCGAAATGTCTCGTCGATATTCACGATGAAGTAGCTGGGCCTGACAGGAACGCGGCAGGCAACGATGCCGAGCTCTCAGGCGCCCGCCTTTGGCCCCAATGTAACAGACGCCCCCTGGGATTTGGCTTCCGACTTTCCCGGTCGTGATCCGGCGTGGGGCTCGGCGGCCAACAGTGTCCTCAAGATCGCGCTCATATCCGTGATCGTGTGCGTGTCCTTGTTCGGGAACGTGGTGGTGTTGCTGGTTTTCCAAAGGAAACCTCAACTCCTGCACGTGGCCAACCGCTTCGTCCTCAACCTGCTGTTGGCCGACCTTCTACAGACCGTCTTGGTCATGCCGTTCGCCATCGCAGCCACAGTGCCAGGCGTTTGGCCCTTGGACGCCCGACTGTGCCAGGCCTTGGTGGTGCTCATGCATCTCTTCGCGTTTGCCGGCGTCAACACCATCATGGTTGTCTCCGTGGACCGCTACATGGCCATCATCCACCCTTTGTCCTACCCAACCCGCATGACACCGCACTTGGGCACCAACCTGATCATCTGCACCTGGGTGCTGGGCTTCCTGCAGAGTACGCCGCCGCTGTACGGCTGGGGCGCCATCGACTTCAACCGCCGTCACAAGATGTGCTCGGTGGTGTGGTCCTACAGTTTGTCCTACTCGCTGGTAGTCGCCACCTTCTCCTTCTGGCTGCCGGTTCTGGTCATGCTCGGGTGCTACTGGATGGTATTCCGGGCGGCGCGGAGGCAGAACGCCCTGGTGCACCCCGTCCAGACGCGATCCTACTCCCAGCCCCGTCCTCAGGACTTTCCGGGACAGATGAGCTCGCCGCCCCGGCAGGCCAGTTCGCCGGACGGCCCCGCTTCGGGAAAGGGGTACCCCAGTCGCGTCAGGCACCGACGCTTCCACTACCACTGCAAGGCCGCCCGTGTCGTATTTGTGATCATGGCATCTTACGTCCTCAGCATGGGACCGTACAGCGTACTGAACAGCATCTCCATGAGCGCCAGGGCGGACGTACCCGCCTGGCTGTCCTCTCTGGCCTTGGTTCTCTTCTTCCTGCAGTGCTGCCTGCATCCGTACATATACGGGTACATGCACCGCAGCGTGCGCAAGGAATTCCTCGCCTTGCTCTGCGGGATGTTCTGTAAGCAGGGGCGGAGCTCGGCCGCCGAGACCTGCCTGGCCGCGGCGGGGGAGGTCCGCGCCGGGGCCAACCCTCATCTGCCCAGCCTGGCCGCCAGGGTCTTTCCACTGCAGACGTGGGAGGAGTGCACCACGTCGTCCTCGCCCACCTTTGAGAGGAGGTCAAAGGATAGCCGCAAGGAGACCACCACGACCAGCATCGGTTCCGACCAGGAGCCCGCCGTCCACGGCAAGCAGAGTACATAGAGAGCAAATGGTGGATTGAACTCACAAAAACTTACGGATATTTGGCTTTCAGGTGAATTTTTAGGCTGAACCTAAAACGGATCTCAGTAAGCACACCTCTATCTGATTTCCACTTCGCCGTCCTGCTATTTTTTGTGCAGTTAACTAATTTGCTCTCAAAAATGTATAAATACGTTCTATTTTAAATGTTTTAAGTGTGGTAAAGACATATTTACGTGTGTTTTTTTATGCTAGTGTATACAGAAGGCTTTGATGCAGCCTCTTGATGCAGCCTCTGAACTGAAGAGAACAGTTAAAGCAATGGTAGTTATTCCAAAAACGAACAGCAGGTGGCAGCAGAGTATAAGAGATCAACCAGGGCCATGATGAAAACAAGCTGTTTTCCCCACTGTTTTAAACACATTCGTGAATAATGATGAAACTTAGCTATATTCTAATACTAATTGCTACCAAACGCAAACAGACAGAAATATACTTCTTTTTTCCTGATGAAAGAAGAGAATCTCATGTTTCTTTTGCTAGGTTCCGCGTTTTTGTAGCAATTTAACACAATATTCTGTGGGCCTGGCAATATCAGTCCAAATCCAGTAAAAGAGCCGGGAGCGAAGGGGGTTGCATCAGTGAAAATGGCTGCCACTGAATGAGTTAATAACTCAATGTTGGGCTGACTTATGTTGACATTTGGTATAATTCCATGATCAGCCACTACATGTTCGCCAAAATCATCTAGTTTGAGACTGTATAAATTAGAAAGAAGAACAAAACAGGAAGTATTTCAGCACAGCCTAGTTTTTTTGTTGAAAGTAATTGAATGTCATATATACTGAAATCCTGCTTTTTACGCCTACAGAAAGCAACTGCTCAACATTCATTTTCAAATACACACCGTTGGGCATGATTATTGATGTATATTTTGAGAAGTTTTTTTTACGTTGTTTACTGTAAACACAGGCTACACTGTGCAATATTTTTGTGTTATTTGCTCTTGCTCTTTCAAAATGTATTTTATGTTTTAAAATGTGTATTATTTTTAAAGTGTGTTTAAAGGCCTTTAAAAAATTAAGTGCTGTAAATGCTATTAATACATATTTCTAGGATGTATTTAAATAGGGTAGGCCTATATATGTATCACAATGGAAAGGGGGGATTGCTGAGTCATTTTGCAGGTGAATCAAACATTCAACCTTTTTTAAACCTTTGAAAGCACACGTCCAGCTTGTGGGGCTTCAAACAGTATGTTTTTCAGAGCAAAGTGGCTGCTGAACTTATACTGGAAGGATCACAGAGAGGCATCGAAGTTGACATCCTTGGAAATGTGTTGATTCGGCTCAGTTAGTTTAAAGATACAATTCAGTTCATCTGTGAAGGTTTTGTGCATTTTTAGGTGCATTCCGAAATTTCACCAGAAAGTTCATGTGGAAGAACATTAGCAGATTCTCTGAAAGTTTCTTATGTGGTACGCATCATTTGCGATCTGCTCGGAGATCAAGAATTTAACCCTGTTCAATAATTATGACGACAAATTGTTTTTGTATGTTCTCCTGTATGCAGTCAGATTGTGATGTAGGCTAAAATGGAACAACATCCAATAAGGAATGGACCTGAAGCTTGATTCATGATTAAAGTTACTTTAATAAATTAACTGTAACGCTGCTTTAGATCGATTGTGGCGCTGCTCAAATGTAAATGTTTGCTGAATGATATTGGACATTTGAAATCTGGAGGCCATCTTGCTCGTCGATCTGTCGTGGTTAATATTTTAGCGGGAGCAAATTTCGCCTCCAGCCAGTTGACTCAGGGTGTGTTTTGGATACAGCAATGTCTGTACTAGTGCTCGTGTTTGGAATGAATCTGCTTCACCGGAGTCAAGATTTTCACTTCACTGCAAAACTAACATGTTTCCAAAGCAATTTTTTTCCCAACATAGAGGGTGATTGATTGCACCTGTCAATCTACAAAAGGGACAGTACAATAAAGGTTTCAGTGCCAATTTAGTCACAAATGTGACATTTGAAAGAAATAATGGGATTACTTCTCTGTGTTATTGCAAGATTTCTGAAGGGTTGAAGGATTCAGGCCAATGCATGTTTGCTGGCCTTTTTTACAATAGTTGATTGCTTTTCATGTTCAACTGACATCTGGCACAAAATCTGAAGTTGAAGTTCGCTGTCACCTCTCAACCTGACAAGGGACTGTTGCACTTTTACTGGCTGAATAATTCATAACAGTATTTGCAACCACAACCTTATTCTTAATGCTGTAAAAGGACCAAGTAATTGTAAAAGTTGAGGTATGTTACGTTACTCTGTGTTTCGCGACAACTGATGATGCTCATTCAGGATTATTTCATTGTATGCCTCTTTAATTGACAGATAACATTAAGTGCTGTTGCTATTTTTTTTTTTTTATGTGACTTCAAACCATTTTTTTTTCAATTTTGTATTACTTCAAGTATCACCAGAAAATGTGGATTATATTCAAGGTTAAGTGTTACATGTGCTTTTATATACAAAAACATTAAAAACAAACATCTAAATTAAAAATTTTCTTTGGCTTTGTTTCTTTTTAATGTATATGCAGATTATTCTCAGAAAGAAAGCACAAAAATGAATCCAACATTAAGTCAAATAGTCAATAGGGGGGCTCAGACCGTGGTCCTGCTTATTAAAAAAAAAAAAAAAAAAAAAAAAAACACAAAAAAACCAAAAACCTCAATACAGTAACGATCTGCAAATGTTTGTAATAGACATTCTAAAAACAGTTGGGTCGAAAGTAACCCAATTTATGAATCAAAAAGGACCGATCCACCTGATGGGTCAGTTTGACCCAAATTTCTGGGTGCTTTTATACAAAATAACCCAATTTTTTGATCCAAGGAAAGGCTCAGAACAATATTTATGAGTTGTTTTACACATAAAAGACCAATTTTTTGACTCAAACTTGGGTCAAATTGACCCAAGTAGAGGATCGGTCCATTTTTGACCCATAGTTGGGTTATTTTTGACCCAACTGTTAAGAGTGCACATAATAGGGCTGCACAATATTGGAAAAACATATGATATGCGATATAGTTGCTGAATATAGCGATATTATTGTGATATTTAACATGTACCAAAATAAATGATATTTTTATTATCTAATGAAAGAATTACATTTTTTTTTCATGCGGTTAAATAATCAAATTCAATGTATTCTTAATTGTAATGACCTCTCGAAAATGTTCAACAATTGGATGGCAGTGCACATTTTCCTTAAGTACACTGTTCCAACTAGGTTTGCATTATTAGGGTTGGAACACCTATGGAACTAGGGGCGTGGAAACCAAATAAAAAGAGAGGTTGAGGAGAGGATTTTTTTTCAGAGTGCAGTAGTGAATTGTATCAGTCAGTTCCTCTCCTCGAACTGAGTGTCTTTTCTCCTTTTCTGTCATGTTTAATAGATGTCAAACAGATATGCATATTGCATAGGCCAATATCACAATATCAATATTTTTTTTCGATATATTGTGTAGCACTAGTGCATAATTTACATTTGTGCAGATGTTCAACAATTTGGCACTTGGGGCTTCATTAAAACTGAACGGTAAAAAGAAAGGTGAAATTAGAAATTGCATAAGTATCAATTCAACATTTGAGTGAGGGACAATAATATTTGCATTTCAAAACAGACAAGAAAATACATAATGCATCCATGTTTGTGTATACAATCAAACAGGCTGATACAAACTGTGACGTTGGTAGTAATTGTATATATTTGCAAATGATTTCATTCTCCTCCCCAGTGAAGCAAACAGTGTCGGACGCAAAAGCAGTTAATCAGTGAATTGTCAGACGCTTCTCATTTGAATGATTTAAATGAAAACGATCCTCCATTTTTGGAGCATGCTGCTGCCGCTCGAGTGGCCGAAATCTATGACACCGGTCGCTCTCGCCTTTGATTTCAAGGAAATGTAAATTTAAGACCCAAAAATTTAGCAAGCAATGAACATAAAATCAAAGATGTTTGCATTTTCTTCACAAATCAAGAGTTTCATTTATTTATTTATTTTTTCTTTTTAAATCCCACAGAAACAAAACTTCCACAATGACAACGAGGTCCCCTGTTATTTTGTAACGGCGCCGTTCTGAATGTTAGAAGTCACGAGTGAACGCTCCAAAGAAAAACTATAGAAGGACGAGATGACTCGTCAACAGATACGGATGATTTAGTAACCGCTGACGTATCGGTGAGTATGCTGGATTCCATAAATAAAAAACTTGACGTCCTCTGTCTTATCCGCGAGGACGTCAAAGAATTAAAGCCAAGTTTGGAATTCGTTAGCCAACAGGTAAGCGATCTCCAACGAGATAATTCCGAGCTACGCTCCTCTCTCGTAGCTGTCGTCGCTGTTGGAGACGATTAAAAAGGAGAATAAAATGCTAAAGGAAACGGTCTTAGATGTTCAATCCCGTAGTATGCGGGAAAATCTAATATTTTCAGGTATATCCGAAAATACCCCAGATAATCCAGAGAGCGAGATAAAAAAAATTATGACATTATCGCTAAAGATCCCTCAGGAGACGGTAAATAATATCTCTTTTCACCGTGTACACCTGCTCGGAGCTCGTAAGGGCAATAAGCCCCGTCCTATTATTGCTAAGTTCGAAGATTTTAAACATAAAGAATTGGTAAAAAGTAAAGGACGGGAGCTCAAAGGGACATCTTTCGGGATGAATGATCAATTCCCAAGAGAGATAAACGAGCGGCGAAAAGTACTGTTTCCTATAATGAAACAAAATAGACAGGAGGGTAAACGGACTTCGATGGTCGTTGATAAATTATATATCGACAGCCAGCAATTCCGAAACCCAACCTCGACCCCTTGGCTGTTCTAACTGATAATTGGTAGAGCCGAGTATTGTGTGATTATTTGACGTATGTATATGTATGTGTATGTATATGCGTATATATGTATATATATGTATATGTGTATGTATATGTATGGATAATGGGTTATGAAACTGAGAATATGAATTTATATAATGTATAGGCTATATAATAATAATAATAATAATAATAATAATAATATAAAAATATATTCTTAAAAAATAAAAATAAATAATAATAATAAAAATAATAATCTCGCTTAGGTCACTATTTACTGGTGTATTGTTATGTTGAATCCCCCACAGATTTCCTTCACACTCACTTCCCCCCTCGTTTCTTCACTATTATACTTATCTACTTGTTATCTCTCTCTTTATATAAATTGCCTAATTACTCTTTTGCTATCCTACAATATGTTAACATTAATAAGCAGCTCATATAGATGTATACATAAGACTGAGTCTATATTGCTTGTATGCAGAAATTAGTTCTGGTCTCCTGGAATGTGTGTGGCGCTCGCTCCCAGGCAAAAAGAATAAAAATTTTAGACCATCTCTCAAAATTTAAGGCAGATATTTGTCTCCTACAAGAAACCCACTTACAAAAATCAGAAGAAAAATTATTTATAGATAAAAAAATTTGTCAAGTTTACTCTGCCTCCTATAATAGTAGACAAGGAGGTGTCTCTATACTTATACATAAGAATTTATTCTTTACTCTAAATAATATAGTAACAGATTTAGAGGACCGATATATTATTATCCAGGTAACTATATTTAATAAAGTATATACAATTGGTAATTTATATGCCCCAAATAATGATGACCCGGATTTTTTCCATGAATTTTTCTCTCGGTTACTCGATTTAGCAACAAATTCTACTATTATTATTGGAGGTGATTTTAACACGGTCTTAAACCCGTTAATAGATCGTTCTAATAATACGATATATACAAGGCGATTACGATCCGCTAAAGTAATAGATGAATATATGGAGGATTTTGGCCTCAGCGATGGCTGGAGACTTCAAAACCCAACTAAGAAGGAATTTACTTTCTTCTCTGCTGTGCACCGATCATTCTCAAGAATTGATTTTTTCCTTACAAATAATTCTATTGTTGATAAAACTGCTATAAAAATACATTCTATAATTATAAGTGATCATGCACCAGTCTCCCTCACTCTACAAATTGACTCTACCTTTAAACTACCCCCGATATGGCGTTTTAACATCTCATTACTGAAAGACGTAGAGTTTGATCAAATTATTAGAAGGGAATGGGCAGACTTTTTGGAAATAAATGACTCTCCAAATATATCTCCATCTCTTCTCTGGGAAGCAGGAAAAGCGGTAATTAGAGGGAAAATTATATCATATTCAACTTATAAAAAGAAACAGGATCAAAAATTTGAAAAATACCTGGAAGATAAAATTAAACAACTAACGGATGAATATGCAATAAACCCAAATAATCAAATATGGACGGAACTACAGAATATAAAAATACAGTTAGATAACATGTTATCTAAAAAGACAGAGTTTATAATACAACAGTTGAGATATAATAATTTTGAACATAATAATAAATCAGGTACATTTCTGGCAAATCAACTTCAACGGAATCGGGAAAAATATCTTATAAACGGCTATTAAAGATATAAATGGTGAATGCACACAATCGCCTCTCCCTCCTCGCCTCCCGGTCCCTTTTCCCTTGTCGCCCTCCCCCCTCCTGCCCTGCAGCCGCCCTTTCACCTTCTTGTCGTCTCCTCTCCGCTTCCCCCTCCCCCCTTCCCTGTCTGCCCCCCGCCCCCTCCCCCTTCCTCTCCCTGGGCCTGGGGCTCCCTCCGGGGGTTTGAGGCCTGCCCCACTCCTGTAGAACTCCTGGCGCCCCGGGCGGGCTCCGGTGGCCGGTGGGCTGTCCAGTAGCCCTGCTGCGCAGGCCCTGTCCGCCTATCGTGGTGCCAGATGGGTGGGGTGGGGGGCGGGTGGGGGGGAGCTGGGGGGCAGGCGTGCCACCTGCACCTGCCGGGTTGGGTGAGGCCCCGCTGGTCGCTCCTCTTACTCACTTCACTAGTTTTGCACTATACACTTTGTAAATATACACATAGGGCACACAACACATTTCTTGGTGGGGTGGGGAAGGGTGGAAACACCGTCTTCACCCTTCAACTCCCCTCCAATTTTAATGCACTTCATGTCCAAGGGGAGGGGTGAGTTGGGGTGGGGAGCCATCAGGGGGGATGGACTGCAGTGCCTGGCAGCGCTGTGGTCCCCCCCATCTGTGTCCCTGCCCCACCACTTTGTCCCTCCATTTCCTTTTTTAATGCACCACACATATACATATTAATTTTTTGGGGGGGATACGGGTGTATGGGAGTAGGGGAAATTTTTTCCCTCTGCTCCAACTCACCTGCTCCCAATTTTAATGCACCACACGCACACACTTGTATATACACTGGGTGGGGCCACATTCACGGTGTAAGGGTAGAGCTCGCCAGTCGGCGAGCTGGCGGACTCAGTATCAGGGTTAAGTGTCACTAGTACGCTGGCGTAACGACCGGGGCCTCTTCCCACCGGGCTCGGTGTTCTGGTGTTCCGCCTCTCCCCCGGTGCTTCCTCCTCTGCTTCCCCCCTCCCGCCGCTGTGTTCCCTTCGCACGGCTGGAGGTGGGGTGGGCACGTCTTCCCTCTCTGCGCTGCTGCCCGGTGCCGGTTTCCGGGGGTGGGGCTCGCGGGGGGCGGGGTTCGCGGGGGGGGGGGTGGCGGCTTGTTTTTTTTGGGGGGGTGGCGGGGCCTGGGTCGTGGCGGGTGGCGGGTTTGGGTGGGGTGCGGGGTGGTCGTGGCGGGGATGGGGGCTGGGGACTTTAGTTTTTCTTCTGGTCTCTTGAGATCTCGTTAATTTGTTGGAATTTAGAGGCTTCTGGGGTTGGCGTAAGACTTTGATTTTGTAACCATGGGGAAGGCAGGAAGCGTTTGGTCGGTGCTGGATTTCACTTTGATTTATCTTTCTTTTCTCTTTATTTTTTCTGACCTTTTCTCTGGTCTCCTGACCATTTGAACCTCACGATTCTGGCAAGACTTTGAAGTACCTGGTTAAGGCGAAGGGTAATGGGATATTTATAAGGTTTTAGGTGAATTAATGAGTATAAATGTATACGTATTTGCGCGCACGCACGCAAACACACGCACACATACACAAAAAAAAAAAGAGCAATGATGATAAGACGTTGAATCGGTAAGACTACCGAATGAACAATTCTGAGCTCTTTAAAAAACAAAAAAAAAACAAAAGAAAAAAGAAGGACGAGAAGGGGGCCTTGCCGGTAGCAACCGACGGTCCTACTTCGGCTCCTTTCAAATCTGTCGCCGTCACGTAGAATACCCCTTCCGTCCTCTTGTCTGCCTCCACCACGCTGTACATCTTTTTTACAAACCAGAAGCAAGCAAAGAAGCCGATTGTTCCTGAGAAGAAGGAAACAATTTCTTCAACAACTACTCATGTGATTCTTACGCATTATTTTTACCACTTTGAAGGGTTGAAAATGGCTTGAGAGCAAATCTTTTAACTCTTAACACATTTTGCCAATGTAATCATACAGTTTAACTGTGTATGGTCTTAAAATAGCATGATATGGATCATTTAACAAACTGTTGGTTCTTTACAGCTAAAAAGATATCCACGCAACATCAACTTAACCCCATCTAAGCATGAATTAAGTTGAGGTGAAAATTGAGGATGAAATGAAAAAGATCAAAATATGACAAAATGGCGACGATTAGGATTATTGAGCTGCAAAGTGGAAGCAAGGAGGGAATATGATCATGTTTTGCTGGGATTATTCCCCGCTGACAATATTTTGAAATCTCATCCTCCCTTCATGACTTGCAGCTCCGTCTTAAGATAATGTCAAAAGTTGGAACTTTTTTTTTTTTTTCTTTCTTTCTATAGTGATGCTAGTACAGGTGTGAGCAACCCCGGCCCTTGAGGGTCACTATCCCTCCTACCAACACACCTGATTCCAATGATCAGTGCTTCTGTAGAGCTCTGATGAACTGAACATTTGAATCAGGTGTGTTGGAGGAAGGAGGGTAGATCAGGCTCAGCTCCTGGTGTTGAATTTTAAGATCAGGATGGACCAGGTGTGTCATGAGAAAACAGTTCCACTTGGATTAATAACATCAGAATAATAGCCTCACGTGTGGTAAGTCGCTAGAATCCCACCTGTTAAAAGGAAGAAGATGAAGACCATGATCATGGTGTATCCAAAGTAGAGGAATGTGCTGGCCGCGCCGATGATTTGCAGCTTGGAGAAGAAATAGTGCACGGCGTATATGAGCACATAGACCGCAGTGAAGCCGCTGGTCAGGAAGGAGCGCCACCACCAGTGGTAGTCCTACACACGCAAGGATGACAATACTTGCTAAGATATTGTTTTACACACACAGTTCACGTGTTTACAACTCTGACAGGTTTTTTTCCCCCCTAATAGAGGTTGACTCATTTTTTTCTAATGTCATTCAATCACAGTTGAATTCTTGCAAATAATATTAAAAAAAAAAAAGAAAAGAAAAGAAAAAGAAAAGTAAAATGATAGATATGCATCTTTTTAAAAAAAAATAACTTGGTTTAAAACACGAAACATTTTTTAAAAACAAGCAAATTCGGGTGAATATACTGCCAATTTTCAACTTTTGAAAGGGTTATTGACTTACACTTAAGAAAGAGAATTGTTGAACCAATTTAAGATTAAAAAGAGAATTGTTGACCAACTTAAAAAAAAAAAAAATCACTTAAATTGGTAACACTGGAATTAAACTGAATTGAACAATTGAGTTAAGTTAATCCAAAGTGAATATATTAAATTTAATATATTCAGCTCACGTGTTTTCTAGGTTTGGTCATGTGACATTCACAAACTGAGCTGTGATTGGTTACCATAGCTCTTGTGATGTCATTTTCAGTCAACAGCAAGTTGCAAAATGTGTTTTTAAAGGTACTAATTATACGTGAAAAATAATGAAAATATCAAATTTATTATAGGCAAAATATTAATGTTTAACTGACAAAAATGGCTAAATAAGTAAAGTATCCCTTTAAAGTTACAAATTGAATTGTTGATCAATGTAATAAAATTGCTTCAATTGGTAACACATGATATTAAGTTTAATGTTAATCAGAAGTGAATATATTAAATTTAATATATTCACTTTGGATTAACTTGGTTCAACAATCCTCTTTTTCGAGCGCACATGTAAACAATGAAAACTCATTTTCCAAATAATTCAAGACCAAAACGTGTGTGACAGCGTGGTACATGGTTTTAAAAGGTACCTCAGCACACAAGTGGAAGTAGCAGAGCAGAATGGTGGCCTCGGAGCAGGTGATGAGCAAAAAGATGAAGACCAGGAACAGGAAGCCGAACATGTAGTATATCTCGTGGTACCTAACGAGTGCCACAACATGTCACACGGCGGTCGGTCGTCAAGCGCGACAAGTCGAACGCTTGTTCGGCCGTGCCTGCTTACCAAATGCTGTTGAGGATGAAGAAGAGCTGGATGAAGATGCAGCCGAAGGGCAGGATGCCGCCCATGACGATGCCCGGGATGGGCTTGGTGAAGAACGACTGCTCGGGAATTTGACGCGGGATTTGATTGGTTCTCACTGGTTGCTCAATTGCCTGTGTGGGTGACAGAAGAACAACAACAACAAAAAAAGGAGTTTATAAACAAGTATGTAAGATAATCTATCATGGATTTACAGTGGGGACTTTACATCTGAATGGCATGAAGGTTGTAAAAGGCAGAATTGGAACAGAACTACAAGAAAAATTGCTAAAATGTTCAATAAAACCTGCATGTTTTGCTTTTTCTTTGGTGTTTTTTTTTTTTGGCAACGAAAACTAAACAAAAATAAATTAGTCATCACACATTTTTCACCGGTCTAAAATTAGACTAGACAAGACTAAATCCCTCATTAATAAAAAATAACTGGGATTAAATCAGTATGCATTTTAACGAAGATGAGATGAAACTTAATAATGATGAACTTCACTTAATAAAAACAGAACTAAACTCTATGGACATTTTAGTTCAGAAACAAAAACAAGATGAAAATTATATGATTTTGTAAACTCGTCTGCTAACTCATTCACTGCCATTGACAAGTATACTTGTCAATTGTATTTTTTAGAGCGGTGCTAAATGGGGGCGAATCTGAGCATGCTCCACTGTAAATATCAAACTTGGAAACAACTTTACTGATGCCCAACCACCGGTAGATGACATCATTGCCCCATTTTATAGGAAATAAACACAGTTTCAGAGTCCATGGGAGAAATGGCTGTATTTTGGCAAACCTACATTTTTCTGCTGTCAATTATAAAAGAACGGGACGGGACAAAAAGTAGGGAGTCTATTCTGTTATTTGGTAGATTCGGCTTATATATAATTATTGAATGGAATATGACGTGAGTATTGGAAATGTAAAAAATTTCTATAATGACTGGCAGTGAATGAGCTAATCTGACACTGTCATGTGACACACAAATCTGCAGATAGCGAGGGGCAACATGCACAAACACATCGGACAGACGGGGTGGATTCACGGTGAACAGTTTAAAAAAAAAATAATAATCAATTATAGTAATTAATTATTATAATGCAACGTTAATCCAACGGCTATAACGTGTCACCCTCTATTTGACAACTTTGTCTACACAATGAATGCTATCATATTCTTCAGCAAAATTTGTTGTCAACCAGCGTTGACAGTTGATGTTAACCTTAAGATCTTGCACTATATTTTCCATGAGGACAGATACGTACGGGTTTGTTGAAACCAAAGTAGGCACCGATGACAGTGAGTGGCACAGAAACTCCAAACCACATGGCCAGGATGGTCAACAGGGTCTCGAAGGGGATGGCGGCCGAGGACCCCTCCACCCAGAGGATCAGATTCATCAGGCAGAAGCGGACAAACACGATCCTGCACAAAGAGGAGGAGGTGAGCACAGGAAGAAGTGAAGCACAAAGGAGCCATTTTTAGGTGGGCGGAACAAACCCCGGGCACAGCAGCGCCGTCAACAGGGCATTTGTCTGCCACTGCTCTCCTCCGAAAGCTGAAATAAACAAAACAAATAAAAAAAAATCATATTGAGAAGGCGCACATATTCACTTGTCAAGTTGTCAGCCATCTTACTTTTATAGAGGCGTGCAGACACGTAGCCAGCCGGGGTGCCAAGCAGGACCCAGAGGATCACAGCGCACGTTATGAGTGCGCCTCTGTTGGCTGGGGAGAGAAAGCCAAGGCAGGCAAACACTGCGGAGGAACAACAACAGTCCATCATTACATTCTCTTACTTGTACCTGTCACTGACAAGTAATGGTGTAACATAGTCACAATCTAATGAGATTAAAAACAAACAAACACCACATCCCTGCTGAATAAATTACCCATATAAATGAGAGCAAGTTCAATCATTTAAAAACTTTTCCCACCTTTAACGTGAACTATAACCTGTCCACCATGATGGATTCATTCTGCTGCATTATCAGCTGTGTTTACAAAACTGGACTATGAACTATGTTAACGCTTTTACTCCTCGTAATCACCATTTGGTCAAATAAGTCATTTAAAATAAGAAGAAAACGAGCTTCTTGTAAAATTTGTCATGTTTCATTGTGATTTCATCCACTGGCAGCCCATTGAAATAAGATACAATGATGCCACCTGCTGGCCATAGTTAGTGGCTGTTTTTGATTCCACAACCCATTGACCAGGCAGCGCTCCACTTAGATTAAAAAATTACCCATTGATTAACAAAAAAATAATAATAATTTAGTTGACGTTATTTAACGTTTTTTGCGGTATACATTGTGATTTTACTCATCGCTATTAAACGTTTTTGGCGGTAAAAGAGTTAAAGTGAACCGAGGAGGTTAATTTCGGCAAAACTAGTGTTTTGATGCCATTTGCAACACTTTAGTAGCAAGGAAGTCGTCTTTTGTTTGTTTTTGGGTTTTTTAATGCCCAATTTTTCCAAGAATTCAGCTTTCAATGACTCCAAGCCAAAACTGTTTACATTTTTTTACATCTGAAAATGGTCTGCACCAAACTTACCCGCAAGCCCGCTAGACTGACCATTGTCCGATTATTGTCCAATTTATTATAATAAAGCCCATCATGATATTTTACCAGTCAATATACAAATCCAATATATAAAAAGGGAAAGTGAATATAAATTAAGAAGAACAGAGATTTTCTTTCCAAACCTAAATACAGAACAAATCAAAAAATTCAGCTCAAGGTGTCAGTCTGTGGAACAATTGAGATTGTAGTACAAAATCTTCTCCGTCTATTTAGTATTTTGAAAAAATGTATAAAAGCGCAATTACTCCAAAAATATATATGACACAAGGACATGCATTTGAATTATTTTGTAGTATCGTTACACTGAAAGCGTCGTGACCACTCGCAGTCATTTATGTTGTGTTGATTATTTTTTGTGTGTTGATTAGGGGCAGACACAAGTTTTACTTCTTTCTGTCACCTTTCATTTCTTTTACTTTAAAGAGTGAAATAAATTGAACTGAATTGAAAGCATTCCACAAGTATTACCATTCAGCTTTCAGCATTCACATGCATTTTCTCCACAAATTGCACACGTTTAGTTGTGATCTTACCGAGTGTGATGAAAGTCATGATGAAGATCTGCGTTCCCTGTCCGAGGAATATGGAGAGCAGCAGGCCTTGCCCGGGTGGGCGGAACACGTCGCCGTGCACCTGCTTCCAGCCCGACTCCTTCGGCGCATCTTGCTGTAAAAGGTGAGATGAACAAAATGAGACAAAAAAATCAACAGAGCACTCCACACACGTGTGATGAAAAGCTGAAGTAGGCACCATGCAGTGAGGTTGTACCTGGCGGCTCGAACGTTATTTGTTTGTTGCCAGTGACCAAAGGTGAACACTGAAAATTTGGCGTGCTACGACTCCAATCATCAGAAACTATAACTATACAATTATACCTAAAGATGGGAGAGTACCAATACCAGGTATCGGTATTGGGCTGATACCAGGCCTTATTTCAACTTCGGGGTGCTGCAGGTTTTGTATTTTTCCCTTCTGCAACACACCTGATTAATATGATCAGCTCATCAGCAAGCTCTGCAGAAGCCTGATAACGATCCTGTTCATTGGAATCAGGTGAGTTGGAGGAGGGAGGCTTCTAGAACCTGCACGGCTTTGGTCGTGGAGGACTGGAATTGTCTACCCCTGCCATATTGGGATATGGGTTTTTCTTACAAATGATGTCATTGCTTTTTTGGGAAAATGTTAGTCTTCTCAAGAGTTGAGTCCTCATACTAGTATTGGTCTGAGGAAAAACAAGTGGTAACGAACATCTCTAGTTATGCGACTGCTGTGGAGCAAAGCAGGCATATTACTATCCTAGACATATTACCGTCTACAAAAAAAAGTTTATTATTATTCATTATATACCGAATTTTTTCTGACAAAATGCGACCCGCACTGTTGAACATACCCGGAAGTTATCTGATATCAATAGAAAGTGACCAGTTTCAACAGGAAGTGACCCAGAAGTGCCTAATAGCAACAAGAATGACTCAATTTCATCAGGAAGTGACCTGTTTCAACAGGAAGTAACCCAGAAGTGGCCTAACAACAACAACAGGAAGTGACCCAATTTCAACAGGAAGTGACCTGTAGTAACAGCAAGTGACCTGATTTCAACTACTACAAGTAGCTACTACTACTAGTAGTACTACAACAAGTACTACATGCGGATTTCCACCTTGCAAGAGTCAGCTGAGCAAACCCATTTCTGCTGAAATTTTTCTCCTTACAGTAATATAACCACACCACATTTACTATTCCTCTTTCATGTATGCTTGTACTTCAGTTTCACCCAAACACCTGATTGACGAACCAGGAGTGTTTGCTTGTTGTCGGGAGTGGATTCCTGCTTGGTCGATGGAAGCTTCAAGTTTTCCTGTGAAATGTGACAAAACATTCAGGTCTTGTAAATGTATTTCATACTGTAGAATTCACTGAAATTCACCTTTGAGAGATGAGTTGATTTTAGATTTTACATTTCAAGGAAGTAGCCAATTCAAGGCCATTTCAAATGTAAAGTCTTTGCTTTGATAGTAAACAAAGTAGAATCAGAGCTGTAGCAGCTTTGCATTTTTCTCTCTATGGTGTGTTGTGAGCATGTGTGTGTGTGTGGTTTTTTTTGTGTGTGTTGTTTTTATGCCCTCACCTAACGATCTGATTGATGGATGCTGTATGAAAGGACACACACAGCGTCAAAATTGCACTTCGCCGAGCTACGTGTTAGATAGAGAGGTAATGATATCCAAACATCACGATACGATATCACGATGTGAAGGTCACGATACAATAATTAGCGCGATATTGTGGTGAGGTCGGCGATACAAAAAAAGGTCACAATATTGCAAAAAAAATAGCTCATACTAAAAAACCCACCCACAATATTGTGCTATTGTACGTTACAGCAATGAAAAATATTAGAAAAATATGATAAATATTATATAGAAAAAAAATGATTATATATTGAGGCACTTGGTAATGCAAGCACCCATTGACTCTGTTCACAAGCATATTACGTTCGTCTTCATCTGACCATGAGCGTGGATTTTAAACATAGAAGGGCCAAAACATGCCTTGTGAAAATTAAACTGCACTAAAAAAAATAAAGATCAAATATTTTAAAACAATTTAAAAAAATATCCACCATAGGGTGCTCGAAGTACACAAATGGAAATCAACTCTACTTGAACAGATGTGCTGCTTTTAAAATCGTGACATGACGACGACAATATATTTTTGCCATTTTAATATCGCAATATCACAATATTTCCATTATCGTTACAAGCCTTGTGTCAAGGGTCGTGGCGGATAATGCCGGCTCCTCTGTTGTGGCCATTTAACTTTATTTCAAGAGCTAATGTAAGCCTTCAGGAGTCAGCCATTTTATGCGCTACTCTTTGTTGAACCTTTTTGTAATGATGGTGCACATGCAGAGTGTTGATGACGCTTGTACCTGGTCCACCTGGTGGTTGTATCTGGCAATGTCCTTGTGCAGCGTTCTAAGCATGATCTTGGCCATTATGCCGGACAGGAAGAGCACGATGACTAAGGAGTTCGTAATGCTAACGGCCAAGATATACACGGAATATGCGTTTGCAACCGGTTACAACAGTTGTGCAAATATGAAGATGACAAAAAGTGCTCGTACCTCAACCACTGGATGTTTGTGTGAGGCACAGAGACCAGGACGTAGTCCCACCTGGAAGCCCACTTGATGTTGTCGTTTTCCTGTAAAAGGAGGTCAAATGTTTCATTATGTAGCATTTATAATACACGTATTATACATATTAATACTAAGATTTACCTCAAATGTGACAGAGTAGGTGTAAACGATGGACATGTTATTATCGAACCGGCTCGGCACACCCATTGGAATGGCGCCTTCGCAGTTTGGGTTCCTTTCATCTGTGTGTTTGATACTATAGGGGGGGGTCTAAATTTGTCAAAATATATGTCTACTTACCTGTATTACAGTTTACAACAATGACATTGCAAAAGCAAAACATTTCATACAATGGAAAACCGACCAAAACCACACTTCCAGCAATGGTTAGTCGTCGGTTTTTCTAAGTTTCTCGTCAATTGTTAATAGTCAAGAAAATGAGCGTCCGCCATTAGTGGATTGACAGAATGCCCACCTATGGAAAATTCATTTAAAATTTGAACAAATTGTCTCTGAATACATCCCATTCACACTTGAAGGTTCCAGTGATGCAACAGCAGTCAGTGTTTACCTCTTGGGCTCCAGCGTGGCGCCAACCAGCCGAGCTCCTGTCCACCCGTCAGCGGCTCCTTTGTGGTAAACGATCTTAATGTCAACGTGGTTGAAAACGTAAAATGTATTCTTCCAGTTGAAATTGGCCTGGAAAAAAAACATTCAAAAGATTCAGATTAGACATTTAAAAGAATTTCAACACGCTTTTGGCTGGGTGTCATGTTTGTACACCAAATAAAACATAATTTCAGAACGAGTAGTCACAGCTTACATTGATAACACAAGCATCTTTAGGTCGGCCATCGGCAGTCACAAAGCAACCAATGGGGAATCCGGGGTTGCAGTATACCTGCTTGTCTTCGACGTCATAGCACCACGTGACAGGCATATTGTCGATGATCCTGAAATAATGACAAGAAACTCAAAATACCAAACTTTTTTTTTTTCTCGCCTAAAGTAAGCGAACTTTCACTGCAACTTAACAAACCAGTGATGCTGATAGTTGAGCTGCATTCCCATTTTTAAGAAATCCAATCGGGTAGTGTCCTCTTGGTTGTGCTTCTTGTACATTTTGGTGCACACCGCTTTACACTTGACATCTTTTTTGAATGTGAACTACAGAAAGAGGAAGAGGCCCTTATGTTGAATCAGCAGCACAATTTTGATTAGACTCACGGGAGATGAACAGGTATTTAAAATCAGCACCAAAATGACACAGGCTTAGGTTTTCTGGTGACACGCACCCTGTATGGCGAGGATACGATGCGCTCCCCAAACAACACCTGTCCGAGATTCTCCGAAGGCCTCCATTCCTTGGCATCCTTGCAAAAGTCGAATCTGGAACAAAGTATCACATACGATTAGGGCAGAGTCTCCTTTGGACAGTGCGCTTCAGAAAGGTGCAGAAAATAGGTCACCTACGCGTCATACTCATAAGGCAGCAAAGACCTTTGGGAATCCAAGCGATTGACAAACACCGGTATCTCCGTCTGTAGGAAAGAAAAACAAGTTGCTCAACTTTTCTGTGGATTCAACTGTTTTTGTATTACTCAACCACAAAAAAAAAAAAAAAAAGTTTAACAACGTCACGAAAGGGGCGCAACAGACGCAAGGGGAGGGGCGGGGGGGTTTTAGCCAGGGGCCTTACTTCCGTGTTAGTAAAATAGAAACAAAAAATAAATAGAAACCAAAATAACTAAAATTTCAAAAGAATTACATCGCAATTGTGCGAAGGGTTATATATAGTCATATATATGTCTATTATCTTTAAAGGACTGAGCGCGTCACTGAAATTAACGTCAACGTGAAAAAGTGCGACCAAGAGGTTGAAAACAAACAAAAAACAAACAGAAAAACACTGATCGATTCTTACCTGGCAATCGGGATCACCCACGCCTTCCTCGCAAAAATTAACTGGGGCTAATCCCGGAAGATAGAACGCCGAGCACGAGCGGAAATGCGAAACTAGAAAGAAAAGCAGCCAAAATACAAATGCTATTCGTCGTCTCATTTTATGTAGGAGTCATCAAACTTCACGCCTGAATGAATATATATGGAATATTTGTTGAATTGTCCGGGGAAAAATGATTTCTTGTCCAGGAGAAATAACTGCGCTTGCGGAACAAGGATATAGCTCTGATTAATCGAAACTGAGTGACGTAAGATAAAGTTATGATCAGTTTCCGCTTCTCTTTCCCGTCTTCCCTTATTTTTTTTTCCCGGGTGGAGGAGGGGATGTCACAGAACAGTATACCATATACCGGTACATGAAATTCTATTAACCTACCGAAAGGAAACATATGGGTCCAGCTATTCATAAGTTCCGTCATTATGAACTAATTGGGAACCCTGAAGTAGGTTAACAATTTGTACATGAAAGGACAACACCAATGAGGTAATTGAAATAAGTGATGGCCAAACTACATCTTGTGAGAGCGTTTGATCCAATTCTCGAAACAAGCTCTCAGACTGAGGTCCTGCTATTAAAAAGCCCCAAATACATTTAACAATCCGCAAACGCTCATGATACATAATTAACATGTGTAGGCGAATGATTTAGCAGTTGGGGCTTCATAAAATTAGGTTTCTGCTAAAATAAAATAAAAATAAAAAATTGACAAAAGGTTAAAAGTGAATTGGTAAATTGTATTTTTCACGAATTAGCAAGACACAACATCCCTCATCTCACGCGAATCCAATATGCAGGTATCCAATATTTGTGTGGGGAAGGACAAAAAAAAAAAACAAAAAAAAAAAAAAACATTTGCATCTTGCCAGTGAGCAAGAAGCTGAGCGATCAGTTGTCTTCATTTCCTAACCAGACGGAAAACAAAATACATAAGGTATGCATGTTTTCGTATACATTCAAGAGGCTTATACAAAGTGTGAAATTGTATTGTATATATTTGCAAAGCATATCACCGTGGGTGACGACCAACCAACCCCTCCCCCTCACCCCTACTCTTCACCACTGAAGCAAAGTGTCTCAAACAAAACCAGTTAATCAGTGAATTCACAGACACTTCTCAGTTGAATGAATTAAACAAAATGAAATGAAAAATATCCTCCGTTTTGGAACATGCAGAAATCTACGATGCCAGGCGCCTTTTGATTCAAAACAAACGCATAAATACAAAGAGAAAACGGGACATGTATCAGCAACATATGTCAGTGTTTTTATATGCTTTCTCAACTACAATACAGGCTGATATAGTTCAGGATTTAAAGCCCTAAAATGAGAACAGAAAGTCATGAGCATTCTTTCCTTCGTTCTGTCTATACAATATATGTACAAGCATTTTTTTTTATGTCATTATAGTGAACAAAAAAGAAAAGACCCAAAACATTTAGCAGGAGGGGGAGAAAAAAATAAATCAATGCTGTTTAAATCCCACATAAACAAAGTCTTCACAATGACGAGGCCCTCCGTTAGTTTGTCACCGGTATCGCTCCGTGTATTAGCAGTCGAGAGTGAACGTTCCAAAGAAAACGATAAGACAGACGTTTTTAAAGCACAAAAAAAGAAACGAGGACGGATGGGCTCGGCTCTCGGGGGTCTTGTCGGTGATAAATGACAGTCTCACTTCTTGTCCTTTCAAACATGGCGCCGTCATATGGACAGACGACGGCCACAACAGTCTCTCACACCATCTCCGGCTCGCGATCCACTTCCGTCCTCTAGTCCACCTTGACCACACTGTAGATCTTATTTACGAACCAGAAGCAAGCAAAGAAGCCAATTGTTCCTGAGAAGAAGAAGAAGAAAAGAAAAAAAACATCTCGGTAATGTTATTTTTGAATTTTTTTTAATCCAATTAAAAGGGTTGAAATTAGCTTGAGAACAAAATACAGTTTGTTGCCTCACCATTAAAAGCCTACATGATTTTTTCTTTTAAAGCAAAGAGCAAAATAGTTCAGATACGCAGATAATAGTCACAAAAATGTGAGGTGTATACTGTACCTTTTGTGTGACACTATCACTTCAACTTTTGCTTCTTTGCAACCAAAAAGTTATCCATGCAACACAAATTAATGGCAAAACACAGTATATCACTTTAGTCATGTTTTTACTATTTTGCTAAATTTAAGAAGTCTGCGAGCTTTACAGTCCACGCGTGAATTCGGTTGAGATCAAAGTTGAGGACGGGTTTATTAAAAAAAAAAAAGACCAAAATAGACACCGGAAAAAGGCGAGGATTAGGATTACTGAGCTACAAAGTGGAAGCAAGGAGGGAACATGATAATGTTTTGCTTGGATTATTCTGTACTGATAATATTTTGACATCTTGTACCCCTTCGCGACTTTGCAGCTCCGTCTTAAGATAATGTCAACGGTTAGAACTTTTTTGTTTTTTTTTCTTATCTGGTCCTATAGAGACGCTAGTGCAGCAGATCGTCTTCTTTCGTGTGACATGGTGGTGGGGAGATGTTACATTTCTTAGTGCACGCACACACGTTATCTGACTGTTATCCTCTAAAATATTTAGATAATATCCACTTTTCCTCACAAATCAAATTTTAGTTGGTTTATTCCATTTATTGGTGAGTTGGTCCCTATTCGTCAGTGGAACTTCTATAAAAAAAAAAAAGCACAACAATCATTTATGGCAGATTATTTGGCGGACCCCAAGGGCAATGGCGAGAACACTGCTGCTATAAATGGCATCAACACAAAATGGTGGAATGGAGTCGACCTGGCTCGACGGAGTCAAACAAAAGTGAGCCTTTATTGTCTGTCAGGTCAGATTGTTTTGACAGAGACTTAGATGAGGAGTGGCTCATGACTGTAAATGGCATGACTGCTCGTGAATGAGCTTTTTTTTCCCAGCGCTGTCGCAATCAAGAGCAAACAATACGCTGCACTAGAGCTCAGACTACTTCCCCGTATCGTCTTTAAGACCAGGTCCCTTTGACAAACACACCCCGTTGTAAAACTGCATCAGGCCTGCCACGAGAAATGATCCTGCTTGGCTTCAAAATAGCAGAATATTAGTCATGATCTTTCCGTGTGGCTCACCTGTGAAAAGGAAGAAGATGAGGACCATAATCATGGTGTATCCAAAGTAGAGGAATGTGCTAGCCGCGCCGATGATTTGCAGCTTAGAGAAGAAATAGTGCACGGCGTATATGAAGAGATAAACCGCAGTGAAGCCGCTGGTCAGGAAGGAGCGCCACCACCAGTGGTAGTCCTGCACACGCGTGACAACAAGGATGACAAGATAATTGTTTTACACACACAGTATTTATGTCTGAGTTATATATATATTAGGGGTGTGAATTGCCTAGTACCTGACGATTCGATTCGTATCACGATTCACAGGTCACGATTCGATTCAATACCGATTAATCCCGATACAAATTTATAAGTCGATTGTTGCGATTTTTTTCATTCAAATTTAGAAAATACTAATCGGTAAGCTTGTAGAGTGTAAGATTTACATGAAAATGTATTATTTATTTATCTGAAATTTCAGTCTTATAGAGGTTGTAATCTGTTTCATGTTTGAACAGCATTAAAATAAAATATTAAGGCTTAATGTTCCGTTCATATAACATTCTTCCATGCTCAAGGTGTGAATCCTAACCCGAAGTCAGACGTTTTGTTGAATATTTTTCCATTAAAAATGGAAGTTTAAAAATCGATTCACACACAAAAACAAAAAAACAAAAAAAGGGAATGATGATAAGACGTTGAATCGGTAAGACTACCGAATGAACAATTCTGAGCTCTTTTAAAAAAAAAAAAAAAAAAAAAAAAAAAAAATAATCGCGCGATGTAGTATCACGATATATTGCCGAATCGATTTTTTAACATCCCTAATATATATATATATATATATATATATATATATATATATATTATATATATATATATATATATATATATATGTATAATTTGTCTCAAATTTTTTATTTTTTTTTTAATTTGTTGATCTCATTCAATAATTTACCGGTAGTGAACAGTATCAAAAATTCTTAAAATAAATTATTTTAGATATAAACCTTTTTAAAGTATTAAGTGCTGTTGGTTAATTTTGTCATTGTGCATTAGAAAATATGAATGAAAAACAATTTTACATTTTACAATTAATAATGTGTATAAATGGTTACGTTATTGTAAATAAGATATTTTTCATTTGTATTACAATATCTAAATTGAAATAAACCTATTATTTAGGGAAAAATGTCAAATACATATGTAACATTAAAATAAACTTAAAAGTGAATACATGTTAAATATAAATGTTAAGACAAACTTAAAATGTAAAGTTGTTTTATTACATTTATTAATGGCAGCAACTGAATGTATTTATTGATTTAACAATTTTATAAACTATTAAATAATAGGTAAATTAACTAAATATTACTTCACAGTAAGATGCAGTCATATCAGCAGTTTTCCACAGTGGATATAAGTTATGCCTGTTCCAATACCAGTTTAACGGGACATCAGTGCCAGTATCAGGTTTTGCATTGTTTGTTCACATTAACTTTTATTAAGACAACATTATGTCATTCCAACAAATATGTAATTCTTTGTTTTACATTTCTTTGTACAGGAAAGTCCATCTAGGATTGGCATTTTTTTATTTATTTTTTATTTTTTGATGATGATGAATTGTTCACAATCAGCCAAAAAACGCTGCTGGTTTTTAAAGTTTGCTGGCACCATCTAGTGCTCATATATTACATTTTTACTTGCACTACAATTGCAAATCATCACTTCAAATTCAAGCTCAGCGTCTACATTGCAATCACATATTTGATTATATTATTATGTTTGTGTGTGGGCGGGGGTTGTAAACCAGCCAAAATGTATGCGACAGCATGATACATGGTTTTAAAAAGGTACCTCAGCACACAAGTGGAAGTAGCAGAGCAGAATGGTGGCCTCGGAGCAGGTGATGAGCAAAATGATGAAGACCAGGAACAGGAAGCCGAACATGTAGTACATCTGGTGGGACCTAACGAGTGCCACAACATGTCACACGGCGGTAGGTCGCCAAACGCTACGAGTCAAGCGCTGGTTCGGGGCGAGGGTTCCAGTTATGCTCGCTTACCAAATGCTGTTGAGGATGAAGAAGAGCTGGATGAAGATGCAGCCGAAGGGCAGGATGCCGCCCATGACGATGCCCGGGATGGGCTTGGTGAAGAACGACTGCTCGGGAATTTGACGCGGGATTTGATTGGTTCTCACTGGTTGCTCAATTGCCTGTGTGGGTGACAGAAGAAGAAAAAAAAAAAAAAGAAAAGAAAAGGAGTTTATAAACAAGTACAAAAGACAAATCTATCATGGATTTACAGTGGGTGTTTTTTTTTTGTTTTGTTTTGTTGTTGTTTTTTGGAGGCGCAACGCAACAAAAGGTTTCAAACTCAACTTAAGCTTGGGTTGCTAGGTGTGTCTGGGCCACAAAAAAAGGGGGTTCAATTACTCCAAAGATGAAAAAAATAACAAAAAAACTAATCCAATCTCTTACCTTGCAACCATTTTCATAGAAGCAACCCCTTCGCTCCCGGATGCTTTAATGGATTTTGACTGATTTTGCAAGGCACACAGAATATTGTGTTCTATTGCTACAAAAACATGGAACCTACCAAATGAAAGATTAGAGTTGCTGCCTTCATCAGGGACATAAAAAAAATAAATAAATAAATAAATATATATATATATATATATATATATATATATATATATATATATATATATATATATTTCTATCCGTTTCCGTTTTTCAGCATTTAGCATTTGAATATAGCTATTACTATTACTTTTTTTCACCCATTCTCTGTAGTTGAGGCTGTATCAAAGCCTTCTGTATGCTCTAACAAAACAAAAAAAATAAAAAAAATAAAAAAATAAAAAATAAAAATAAAAAAATAAAAAAATACAAAAACTGAATAAATACATCTTTGGGCTACTTAATACAGTTAAAATAGAACGTATTTATATGTTTTTTGGGAACAAATTAGTTAATGTTTCAAAATGTGGGGCCACAATAACTTTTACGTTCAAGTCAAGTAGGGGACATGAATTTGAGACCCCTCATCTAGGCAATGAATCGTGCTGACTCATTCAACAAGCATCATACTTGTATTAACACTGTTATTTATGAAGTTATCATATTCCACAAGGAAAAATTGTTGTTAAGCGGCATTCCAAGAGTACAGATACGTACGGGCTTCTTGAATCCAAAGTAGGCACCGATGAAGGTGAGTGGCACAGAAATTCCGAACCAGAGGGCCAGGATGGCCACCAGAGTCCCGAAGGGGATGGCGGCCGAGGACCCCTCTACCCAGAGGATCAGGTTCATCAGGAAGAAGTCAGCAAACACGATCCTGCGCAAGAGGCGGAGGTGAGGACAGAAACGAGTGAAGCACAAAGGAGCCATTTTCAGGTGGGCGGAACCAACCCCGGGCACAGGAGCGCCGTCAACAGGACATTTGTCTTCCACTTCTCTCCTCCGAAAGCTGCAATAAACAAAACCCCCCCCAAAAAAAAAAAAAATCATATTGAGAAGGGCCACATATTCACTTGTCTACAGCTTCTTGTCAGCCATCTTACTTTTATAGAGGCGTGCCGACACGTAGCCAGCTGGTGTGCCAAGCAGGACCCAGAGGACCACGGCGCACGTCATGAGTGCGCCCCTGTTGGCTGGGGAGAGGAAACCAAGGCAGGCCAAGACTATGGAGGAACAACAACAGACCAGCATTATATTCTCTTATTTGTCACCAATGAGTGATGGTGTAACTAGAGCTGTCAAAATTAATCGACAAGTAATCTATTGTCATATTAATCAACAACTATTTTAATAATAAAATACCGGTAATCATTTGGAACATTTTATTTTTAAATTGTTCAAATCCTCTGATTTCAGCATGTCAACAGTAATTGTTCATTGATTTCTATAGTCCTTCATTTAAGAAGATTATCTTCTGTTTAATCAAAATACGACATTTGCAAACATTTGTCCGATTACCAAACCGGTAACATAATACAACATCAATCACCCCCTTTTTTAATCACTATATGAATATGAAGTATGAAATATACAGCAATCACTCATTAATAAACAGTAAATGGGAAAAATGCTTTTGTAATACACTTTAATCCAAAATTGAATCAATTGAATAATTGATCGACTGTGTCTAAAAATATACATCTACACAACCCTGCTCATGGGCAGTTTTCGCAATAAGAATTAGATCAATTATTTAAATAAAAAAAAATAAATAAAATAAAAACATCCAGCCATGAACATGACCCTAACCTGTGCAATTCCACCATGTTGAATGCATTCTTCTATCTCCTGCATTATCAGCAGTGTATTAATAGCCAAGTCACACTTTTATTTTTTTAAATGCAAACAGAGAGGATATTTGATTTATTTATTTATTTATTTTTTTAAAACACACACTAAGCAGATGTTTGGGAAAAAAAATCTTACTTCCAACCTTACACAACAATAAGAGCTCTCACATTTGAATTCTGGCTCACCTTTCTAGAAGTTCTACCTTGTTTACCTCACAAATTCATTGCTAATCTAGTGTGTGATCTTACAGAGCGTGATGAAAGTCATGATGAAGATCTGCGTTCCTTGTCCGAGGAAGATGGAGAGCAGCATGCCTTTCCTGGGTGGGCGGAACACGTCGCCGTGCACCTGCTTCCAGCCCGACTCCTCCTGCGCATCTTCCTGTAAAAAAGGGCAAGTGAAAAAAAAAAATCAACAGAGCGCGCCACACGCGTGCAAATTACAAGCTAAAGTTTAACCAGCCACCACGCAGTGAGAGTCGTACCTGGCGGCTCAAAACTTGCCAGCAAAGCCACAAAAAAGGTGAACACGTGAGAGATGTAACATTTGGTGTGCTGCGAAGCCAATCAGTAGGAAACTTTAGCAACTATACGGTTGTGCTCATACAGTCACACCACATTTTACATTCCTCTCTCATGTATGCTTTGTGCTTCAATCTCACCCATACACCTGATTGAAGGGCCACAAGAGTGTTTGCTTTTCAGCAGGCTTACATAAAATGGAGTGGATTTCTGCTTGGCCGATGGAACCTTTATCAAGTTTTCCTGTGAAATGTGACAACACGTTCAGGTCTCAAAAGTATTTCACACTGGAGAATTCACTGATGTGATAAGCGTGGGGAAAAACCTCCACCTCCTCATTCGAGAAATGAGTGGGATCTTAGGGTTTAGGGAGTCGCCAGTTCAAGGCCACCACACATTAAAAAGCCATTTTAAAAATGACTCTTTGCTTTGATTGTTACTAGTTGTATAATACATATTGACTTCATTCATACCTATTAAAAAAAATGATGTGATTCAAACTGAAGCAACAGAAGATCTTTATCGGTCTTTGTCATTTACACAGAACCAAGCAAATATTGTGTGGTTTGTTTACATCAAAATACACTTCATTCTATACCGTGATATATACCGTTATCGCAAAGTAGTGTTCATTTCGTCAACAAAAACTAGACAAAAATAATTTCGTGAACACACATTTTTCTCCCAGACTAAAACTAGACTAAAACCCTCATTAATACACAATAACTGACTAAGTCATTCTGCATTTTCGTCGACTAATGAAGACGAGAAGAAAATGTCCTTCACTTGAAAAACTGGACTAAAATCTATGGACATTTTAGTTCATGAACAAAAATTAGACGAAAATGACATGATTTTGTAAGATCTTGACTCTGCTAATCTGTCACACTGTCATGTGCACATACAGCACAAACACATGGGTCAGAAAGGAGGCGGATTCACGGTGAAAGGTTAAAAAAAAAAAAAAACATTGAAAAAAAGTAAATTATAGTTATAACATAACAATCCATTGGCTATAACATTCCAACAATAATAATGCGACTGCTAATTAATGCTGGCTAACTCAGCATAGCATGGAGCCAAAGCAGCCACTGTAATTGTTTGTGAAGTTGTTTTTCATCAAAAAGATGAGAACATTTTTATGTGAAATAGTTTTAGATTCGAAAAGGTTCAATGTATCTGCTGACAAAAATAAATAAGTAAATAAAATGCAGGGGTAAAATGGTTATCCTGACTAAAACTACACTAAAACGTTGACAGTTTTTGTTGACTAAAACTAGATGAATAAAATTGTGTTTTCTTGGACTAAAATAACAACTAAAATGCTAGATTTATAGTCGACTAAAAATGGACTAAATAAAAATGGGATGAGGTCAACTAACAAGCGTGACTAAAACTATGACTACCGGTAAATTTAAAAATGGCAGCAAAATTAAACACTACAGGCGAAGGGATGCAGTTTGTACCGTGATATGAATTTTGGGTCACATCGCCCAGCTCTAGTACAACGGGATCTTGATTTACCACATACCATTATTGGATACCAATTCTAACCATAACTGCATAACTTAAAAACAGTCTACTGGCTTATCGCTAACACACAATGCAGGCTTAAAAAAATTATAATAAAATAGCAGAGCCACTGCAGCAGCACTGTTATTACTGTTTCTTTCTATAAAGTACAAACACGTAGAGTGATATTTATTTAAAAAAAAAAAACATGTTTCAAAAATGTTGCTTTAGACATTTTTTCAACACATTTGGGATATTTTTTATAAACACAGGCGTCATTATGCCTCCATTACATCTCAGACACATTGTATCTCAAAAGGGGAAAATTACTGGCTTATGCATAGCTCACTTTTAAGCTGTGTTGAAAATACAATAAACCGCCATCCATTGCAGGTTTTTCTTTTTTGCACCCTCATCTAATTATCTGATTGCAGGTTGTTGTGTGAAAGGACACACAGCGCATCAATGTCCCACTTAGCTGAGTTCTGTGTCAAAGGTCATGGCGCATAATGCTGGATCTTCTGTTGTGGTCGTTTAACTGTGTTTCCAGGGCTAATGTAAGCCTTCAGGAGTTTTATGTCCTACTCTTGTTGAACCATTTTGTAATGATGGTGCACATGTAGAGTGTTGATGACGCTTGTACCTGGTCCACCTGGTTGTATCTGGCAATGTCCTTGTGCAGCGTTCTGAGCATGATCATGGCCACCATGCCGGACAGGAAGAGCACGATGACTAAGGAGTTCATGATGCTAATGGCCAAGACACACACAATATGCGTGAGCAACTCCTGACAACAGTTGTGCAAATATGAAAGATGACCCCAAAAAAATAAAAATAAAGTGCTGCTACCTAAACCACTGGATGTTCGTGTGCGGCATAGAGACCAGGATGTAGTCCCACCTGGAAGCCCACTTGATGTCGTTGTTTTCCTGTAAAAGGAGGGCAAATGTTCCATTATGTAGTATTTATAATGTAATACAAATATTATAATACATATACCAATACAAAGATTTACCTCAAATGTGACAGAGTAGGTGTAAACGATGGACACGTCATTGGTGAACTGGCTCGGCACCTCCATTGGGGTGGTGCCTTCGCAGTTTGGGTTCTTCTCATCTGCGTGTTTGATACTATTGTGGGAGTTTTTTTTTTTTTTAAAAACAACAACAAAAAAACACATCTCTATCATCGTTTACAACAATAAAATTGCTAAAGCAAAATACTTCATACAATGGAATACCAATAAAAACTGTCAGGAAAAATACACAAAAGCCACATAAAAACCAGCATTAACAAATCTACACCTCGAAAGCTACATACATTCAAACTTTAATATTGGTAAAAACTAAACAACTCAAAGGTTACTTCAATTGGTTTGGTTGAGAAAAGTCATCAATAGTTTAAACAGCGAGTACACATTGTGTTAGTTAGCTGTCACTGATTAGATTTTAAGCTCAATAATACTTCTATGCCTTTACGTTCAGTTTCGAGCATCAAATTGTTACTTCAAACATTTAGACTTAGACTTGACTTTATTGATCTCTTGGTTTTACATTGGCAGATTTTTTTTCTTATTTCTATTGTTTCCTAACATTTATAAAACCTCAAATATAGTACATATAAGGTTCCAGTGTTTACCTCTTGGGCTCCAGCGTGGCGCCAACCAGCCGAGCTCCTGTCCACCCGTCAGCGACTCCTTTGTGGTAAGAGATCTTGATATCAACGTGGTTGAACACGTAAAATGTCTTCTTCTGGTTGAAATTGGCCTGTGAGGGCGGGGGGAAAACAAAAAAACAATGTTCAAAACATTAAGGTTGAGAAATTTGAAAGAAATTCAACACATGGTGTCAAATAATACTTTTTCGGTGTCTTGTTTATATACCAAATAAAACAGAATTTCATCTTACATTAATAACACAAGCATCCTTAGGTCGGCCATCGGCAGTCACAAAGCAACCAATGGGGAAGCCAGGGTTGCAGTATACCTGCTTGTCTTCGACGTCATAGCACCACGTGACAGGCATATTGTCGATGATCCTGAAATGATGACAAGCGGCACTCAAAATACCAAACATTTTTTCTCAGCTTGCGTAAGCAAACAAAAACATAGATAAGATGGGCTAAACTGCAACTTCACAAACCAGTGGTGCTGATAGTTGAGCTGCATTCCCATTTTGATGAAATCCAATCGGGTAGCGTCCTCATGGTTGTCCTTCTTGTATGTTTTGGCGCATACTGCCTCACACTTGACATCTTTTTTGAATGTGAACTACAGAAGGACTTTATTTAGACTCAAGGTGGATGAAGAAACCTTTAAAATAAGCAACAAAATGACAGGCTTGGGTTTTTCTGGCAAGACGCACCTTGTATGGCGAGGACTCGATTCGCTCCCCAAACAACACCTGGCCGAGATTCTCAGAAGGCCTCATTTCCTTGGCATCCTTACAAAAGTCGAATCTGTAACAAAAGTATCACATACGATTAGGGCAGGGTCACTCCTGTGGACAATGCGCTTTCAGAAGTGTGCAAAGACAGTCACTTACACGTCATATTCATAAGGCAGAACGGACTCTACGGAATCCAAGCGATTGACAAACAGCTGTATCTCTTTCTGTAGGCAAGCAAAGTACACGCATAGGTGTCATTTGGATGCAAGGTGAAGGAAGCATCAGTTGAAATTGAAGGATGATACTAGGTTGCCAACATTTTGCTAAAGGCTTGTGTCTTAAAAGTACTGATGTTTTTCCTAATGTAAATACTCATGAACTGGTCTGATACCTTTAAGTTACTCATCGTTACTCAACTTTATTTGAAAAATCTTTAAAGGCAACAAGCCACTACTTTTATTCATGAGAATTTAATCTCAATGGACCCTTTCTTTTTGACTTGAGTAGGTTTGAAACTAGAAGTCACTTAAGTGTCCCTGATTGAATTAACAAACTTAACACGTTCATGTTGCTGTTCCAATGACATCATAGCAGTGACCTTTTCTTCTTCTTCTTCTTTTTTTTAAGAAAATCCGTTAAAGTAGAATTAAGATATTTTTTTAAGTACTAATTAATTACTCTTTAGATAAGGGCACATTTGCACATTTGTCTTTTTATGCTGCGTACTCTGGAATACTGTTTTACACCACAGTCCACCTAAAAAAGAATGTAGCTTTAGTTTGTATTTTTTTTCCTTATAAAGGTATATTTAGCAAGGTCTTAAGCCACTGTTAACCGTCTTAGAAAATAAAGATCATTCAAACTCGACACAGTTATTATAACGCATTGCACCATTGCAATGACCAAAAACTATTTTTCCTTTTCAATGTACAGTAACTAATGTTTGCGCTCTTCTTTTTGTTTCTGTCCTCTCGACATCATTGAGAATGTGCGCCCTCGAGATGTCAAGAAATGAAATGATAATACAACGTGAGAAGCAATCGATTGCAACTCGAAAAGAGACAAATGATTTTTTGTGGTTTCTTTAACATACGTATTTGCAGACTAGTGTGCATATTTGCTAACCAATTAAAGGATCGACAATGTCATGAAGTACACGCAAACGTGCAAATGTACAACATCATGGGACATTACAATGCTTATGCTGTTTGCACCCGGTAGTCCGGGCCTTAAGGAAATGCTAACCTGAGTTAGCAACGTAAACATTGATATCAACAGAGGTTAAAAGCGCAGAATACAGCAGAAAATCCACACCATCACTAAAGAAACCAGAAAGCGGCCAATTCTTCCTTACCTGACATTCGGGTTTACCTTCGCCTTCCTCGCAAAAACTAACTGGGGCTAAACCCGGAAGATAGAACGCCGAGCACGAGCAGAAATGCGAGACTAGAAAGAAAAGAAGCAAATAACCAAACTCTATTCGCCGTCTCATTGTATGTGCGAGTCGTCAAATATCACGCCTGCGTTGAATTTATTTCCGTCCGAGGAAAAGGCTGCGATGGCGGAACAAGAATAGCTGGTTCTTCTTGCACTGCCTGGTCGAAACGCAGCGACGTTAGCTAAAGCAACTGTCGGCCAGTGTCCCGTCAGCCTTTTTTTTTTTTTTCAACCAACAGTGAACACTACGGTGACGTTTCACTATGACACGTGACGCGGAAACGTTTGTCTCAACACGGAAATCGGCGTAACGACATTCATAATAAGGGTCTGGCAGTGGCTGTACGTCGTCGGCTCAGTGATAGATTAAAAGAGGCTTCCTTTCGAACCATAGGAAAGTACATGAACATTTCAAATGAATTTGAACAAAACAATTGAATTTCCTGCCTTTCCTCTACCTCATTCCAGTCCGGTAGGTGGCAGTAATGAACCGGGACGCTAGTTGCCGCCCGCAATCTTTTCCAAACAGGAAGAAGACGGCGAAGAAGAAGGGGTGGAGGTTGAGCACGACTGTTGAAAAGCGCTCTTTACTCTTTTGTGGAGTCGTCTTTCTCTTTTTTTTTCGTGCCACAATCAAAAACAGGAGTCATAGCGAGTCGTTCGGGCATCATTGATAAACAATATTTCCAGTAATCGACGGAAAGCCATCTTGTCGGTCACGCTACTAATCAATCGGCCGCTTGGTTTCGCGCGTAGAGTAGGAAACACGCTACAGCCGGGTTCGCGGCTATCGCCATTTTGCTTATTCAACAAACCGAAGCAAGGTACGTTACATCTGATGTCTCGATACGTTGCACGTGTCTTAAAAACACAACCTGTTTAATATTCGGCGACGTTTTTGTTTGTGGAGGTTGATTTTTGTGCAGCATGGCCGAAGCAGACCGACCAGGCAAGCTGTTTATCGGAGGCCTGAATACCGAGACCACCGAGAAGGCCTTGGAGCAGTATTTCGGCAAATATGGCAGGATTGTTCAAGGTGTGAAAGAAATTGACAAAACAATAAAAACTTGTGGGGGGGGCGCCGGTAAGTGACCGAAGAGAGGCGGGAACCACACACTGTTCATGACTCAAGACAAAATGACCAATTTCCAGCAAGCCTACACATCACGGCCAATCTATTGAATACATCACACCAGCGATTAGCGAATCTAAGCGGTTCACAGCAAAACAATTAAGAAATAGCGATTGCAGGAGAGTTGCAAATCATGGCAATTTCACCGCTGCCCAAGTTCTAAAAAAAAAAATCAGAACAGATGGTGTTTCAACTTGCACCTCACAATTATGTTGTATTGGTATGGATGAGTAAACCAGAGCACCTTTCCCTGCAGCAATGAAAGTTAATACAACTATTGCGCATCTATAGGTAGCACGCTTCAAAATCGTTTCGCAGCAGCTGAAATTCATTTGTGGTGGCCCACCATGGACAAATTTGTATGTGAGACACACTGAAGCTGTAATGTTTAATTTCGCAATGATCGATGTCATTGATCGATCTGAAAATGTATTACATTACAGTCATTACGGCCGATTAAAACATTTGCAGAAAATGTAAAATCGGCTGATTGTAGCTGTGTATAGTCTTAGTATGTGTGTGTGTCTGTGTATATATTTTATTTTTTTTATATACTGTGCCAGTTACTCTACATTTAAAAAACCGAAGTGCATATCATTTGACAAAGTTGCCTGTAGGTGGGCCTAACTATTTTGCTTCCTCCATTTTCCTGTATTTCAAGTTCTTCTGATGAAAGATCGTGAAACAAACAAGTCGAGGGGTTTTGCATTTGTGACGTATGATAGTCCAGCCGACGCAAAGGATGCTGCACGTGAGATGAACGGAAAGGTATGGATTGTTACTAAGAAACTAACCTATGCATTCTAGTGATAAATAAAACGGATTGTTATATGGGGATGATGCTCTGATTTTTGTGTACTACAGTCACTTGATGGCAAGGCCATCAAAGTGGAGCAAGCCACCAAGCCTAATTTTGACTCTGGGGGAAGACGAGGACCGCCACCCATGCACTCTCGCAGTCGTGGCCCACCCAGAGGCCTCCGTGGATCCAGAGGAGGTGGGATGAGAGGCCCATCCAGAGGTAAACCTTAGTTGAATTTGTGCGTTTTTTTTAGTGGAATTTCCATCTATTGTAGCTCATCTTGTCTCTGTTTTCTCTTGTACTTGCAGACTACTATGACAATGACAATGGCGAACCCTTCTTCAAAGGGATGTCATCAAGAGGGCCCCCGCCGATGAAGAGGGGACCCCCTATGCGTAATGGAGGACCCCCACCCAAGAGATCTGCCCCATCTGGTCCAATGAACAGACGTAAGTTTTGGCCCATGTCCTCTCGTAGTATAGTAAACAGGACATTATTTCACATTGACAATGATTCATTTGCTCATTTGGTCCGTAACATGTCAGAAAATTAGTAAAAGAAAAAAAAAGTTGATCGTTGTATTCCAAAGTCAAATCTGATCTTTGCAAATGTCTTTTTATCCAACACATTGTCTTGATTTCATGAAGAACAGCAGAATTGGATAAGACTTACTGTTAAGGCTTTTTTTTATTTTTTTTTATTAAACGAGCTCTGAATGATTACATTTTCTAAATATTTAACCATTTAATTTAATGATAGATTATTTTCCTATTAATTGTTACATCCTTTATCAGTGTATGTTAAACCAAAATGTTCATGTCATGACATTGCTTTTCAGCCCCAATGTCAAGGGACAGGGACCCCTATGGTCCACCCCCTCGCAGAGACTCCATGATGTCCAGAAGGGATGACTATCCATCACCCAGAGATGACCATTATAACTCAAAGGATGGGTATAAATCATTCATCCATCCCCCCTTTTTTTTTTTTTTTTTAAACTGTTCATTATTAAACTCTTCAGTTTACATATAATTGGATTTGTAGCATCAGGCATTGCACCACATGTAGGTGGAAAATGGTTTAAAAATGCTCTTCAGTGAAAGTTAGTTTGAATTCAATTCATCTTTGACAGCTACTCCAGTCGAGATTATAACTCAAGAGATTCAAGGGACTACGGACCTCCGGCGAGAGATTATTCATACCGCGATTACTCCGGTTCCCGGGATGACTATGGCTCAATGTCAAGAGGTTACAAGTAAGTGTTTGGGTTTGAACGACTAGAGATTGTTTTGCTGTTGACTATAAAGAGATGAAAGTCAAGTGGATTAATCAATAATACTTTAACTCGTATATTGGTGAAATACCTTGACACGCATGAGTACAAGGGTTGTGATGTTGGTACTTGTATTTACAAAGCAGAGGGCAAGTTGATATTTATTCTGTAAATTAGATGATTGGAAGATTCCAGAACCCCCAGACTCGTCTAGTGATAGACCGATATGGCTTTTTCAAGGTCGATACTGATACCGATTATTAGTAGTCAAGGAGAACGATAACCGATATTTCAAGCCGATATTTATTTGCTGTAGAGGAGAAAATATTAGTGTAAAAATTAAAAAGTACTTTTTCTTTTAATTTTAAACAATATTGACAGTTTTGTTTAAAAAATATATTTAAAAAAAATGCAGGGAGTTTCAACATTTTTTTTTTTTTTTTTTTAACTTTTTGTAGGGAATTCCCAGTGTCAGCATCATTATTTATAAAGTGGAAATTGAAATAGATCCATGAATGAAAAGTTCCTGTATTTCACTATGCAAAAAATGAATGCAAACGTAGCAAATTTGGGGTTTTCAACAGGATTCATAAAAAGTTTCAAAAGATTTTTGCAGAAGGTGAAAAATTATCATAATGTGTTCAAAATACCCGCTTTATTGGCCGTCAGATTGGTCAAAAGGCCGATACCGATATTTGTGAAACTGCCAAATATCGGCACCGATAATCGGCCCGGCAGATAATCGGTCTATCCCTAGTACATCAATCTTAAAACATTGATGCGCACTCGTAAAGTTGACTAACTGGTTCGGTCTCCAGTATAGGCGCATAGCAACGGTTAGTTCCAGAATCCCACATGATCACCGAATAACTTTGTGTACTTTTTTGCAGTGACCGTGATGGCTATGGTGGAGGACGGGATTCCAGAAACTACATGGACCGTTCGAGCGGCGGTGGCGGCGGCTCGTACAGAGATTCGTTTGATGGTTACGGTAAGATTTATTTCTACACAGGTATAAGATGAACCAACAGTGGCATGAAGAGGAGCTGCGTAGATAACCAACCTCATTTTCCAAGAAAGAGCAATCCAAAGGAAACCACGTTTACAATGTTCTAATAAACTTTGGTGCTGCCAACAAAGGTAAATTCTTCAGCAGTTGGTTGAGCAAGCATTGGAATCTGTTGACCCAATTCCTTTTACCACTGCATTCCTCAAAAGATAAATGTGCCTGGCAAATTTTGGTTAAGACCAGAGTTGACTACCATAAGGAGACAGAAACAGTCCTTGGAAACTTCAGAACAGAATATGTTGCCCATCAAAATGCTCTCCCTCAAGGAGATTCCTTCACAAATAACCATCAAGGCCACTCTGAAAACTCGGAGCTCTAAAAAAAGGAGAAGTGGCCTCAGAAAAATCAGTGGCATGTTGAAACCAGTAACTCGAGTACCCCATGTGGCTGGATCTTAACTTGCCCCAAATGTCAATGCAACAAACGTGTTGAATTTAGAACTTCCATCACTACCAACAGATGGTACTTGTAAATACCACAATTCAATTAGCACATCACAGAATTCAGTGTACTGGCAAAGAAAAGAGAACCAAAACCTCTGCAAGAACAACAACAACAGCAAAAAAAAAAATGTCAATTGTGTCTTGCCAATTACCTGACCACCCGTTGACCCTGCAGGTAACTCTCGCAGCGCCCCACCTTCACGGGGCCCCCCACCGTCCTTCGGTGGGGGCAGCGGAAGCGGTCGTTACGACGACTATGGCGGCAGTTCCCGGGACGGCTATGGCGGGCGCGACAGTTACAGCAGTCGGAGCGAGCCGTACCCATCCCCACGTGGCGAGCGCATGGGTAGGCAGGAGAGGGCCGCGCCCCCCGGCGAGAGAGGGTACCCTCCTCGCGATTCGTACGGCTCAAGCCGCGGAGGGCCACGTGGCGGCCGCGGAGGCAGTCGACCCGACAGAGGCATGGCTCGCAACCGATATTAGGAAAAATGGACATGGAAGAGTCTCTCAACCAGATATTAAGTCTTCGTGCAGCATTCAGAGCGTTGTGGGAGAAGTCTGACGCACAAAAAGAAAAAAAAATCTGTGGATTGATATTTAGCTTTAAATTGTATCTCGACTTTCCCAATTTTTCGTATGTGTTCACTTTTTTTAATTTCATATTTTTCAGTATCTCTTACTCATGTAATGGTAGAAGTTACCAAGTTTTTTTTTTGTGTGGATACTTTCAGTGGTGCTGGAATCTGCAATGCCCTATAAGTTTGGCTTTCCTACTCTTAATAAAAGTACTAGTTGTACCCTGACCACTGAGCATCAATATGCCAACAAGACCAAAAGCCCAGATATGAATTTAAAAAAAAATAATGTGAATTTTAGTTGCATCTCTGCTCTGGAACTTCACTCAAAGAGAAATTGGTCACTCAGCTGTTGTGTTCAAAGGATTCGACAAATGTCACTGTCAAAATGTTCCAATGTAGTTCCTTGGGAAATGGATCCACCATCCTAGAGCCATTTGTTGGCATGCTACGACAAAACCAAAGGCAAGAAGCAACCAAATGCAAGCAAGCTTCTATCCTACAAGAATCCATAGTCAACTGCTGGTAAGCAAAGCCAACCTCTTTGTCTCACATCTGTTAAAAATGCCTTTCATTGTTCCTGTATTTAAATCGTCACTCAATTCAAGACAGTAGTAGTGCTTCAAAGGACTACAAAAAAAGACGTCAGCTTGAATGCACCTTTCATTTGTAACTAAACTTGTAGGAACTTAAACGAGCTCAAAGGCAAGCGAAGACCTTTTGTCCCTTGCCCGCAACGACAGTGTAGTATTTTTTTGGGGGGGGGGCAGCTCAACCCTGAAAATGAAGATCCTTTTACATAAGTACTTGTCGAATCAAGGTACTTGCCCAAAGTAAGCAAGATTGACAAATGCTTTGAATACTATAGACAAAACAATTTCCAAGGCTTTCATTGTCGATGTGAAATTACCATAAAATCAGTCTCAAAAGCTTTTGCTCAAACAAAGGAGACCTCTGGAAGAACACCGCCATCACAACCACCCAACTGGAAACAGTCGTTCAAGTGAAAAGCAGTTGGGATCAAGGACGTTCAAGATCATTTTGATGTTTCATGAATACACAATAGAGAGAAGGGGCGGAGGTTAATTGTGTCCTCTTGTTGCAGGGTGAACGACGCTTGAAGGCAACAAACCTGGTTATGCACCGCAACTCTGTCATGTGTACTCGGACCAGTAGACCAATGAAGAACGCGGTCCATTTTGTGCAGGTACTGAGCCCAATCAATTTGCTTGGCTAGTCCGTAACGGTGTGATTGTGCATTGATGTTTTGAATGCTTGTCCTTTAGTGTCTGCCACAATCCTGAGATGACAGGTTGGAAGACTTCTGGAAAATAAGAGGCTGAGTCTTGACTTGAAATGTTGTAGTTTGGAATAAATGGCCAAAAACCTGCTCTGCTGATTGTGTTGTCCTTTAGTCCAGTGTTGGGCTGTGGTGGGGGGTAGAAATGCAAAGCTAGTCTGAGAGTTTTGAGGGAAATATAAAGTCACAGTGGAGTTGACAGACAAAACTGAGACTGCTTCGTTGTAATATTTTGTTTTTGCAAAATATGCTGATGCATCAAGATTCGCTTCCTAGTCCCTGTGGCAACTGGAGAGAGGAAGACCGCACTACTGGTGCTTTCACTTACAAGTGCTGCCCAATTTACTGGTTTTTCTACGTCCAAATTACGAGCTGACCCTTGGTGAGTTTTGTTTTAGGCTGTCGAGTCAAAATTCAATATGAGCTTGATATGGTGTGACTTGAGTGAGATCATTAGTTTGCAGCAGTTTTTGCACAAGTGCTGTTGTAAGAACAATAGGGATGGCAGTGTCTGTCATATAGCTACTGTTAGAACCCAGTGTTGGATTTAGTGACCACCTATTGCTATTTGTGGTAGTTGCGGCAGCCTATGTAACATACCTACCCAAACGGGATCTTCTCGGTGCATGTAGTGTTATATATATATATATATATATATATATATATATATATATGCCGTGAACATCCGACAGTTCCTGGTTGAGAACATGGCCGTGCTGGAGCAACCTGCCCTCCTCACCTGACCAGGCAATGCCATGATTGAGCTATGGAGCAGGCGTCTGTCTAGGAGTACACGAAGGCTGGGAAATGATTTTTCACAGCTTAGGATTTTATTTTTGTTTAGTGACAGACTTCATACGTAAAGATAGAAAATCAGGTGTTTAACCGTTTTGGTCGTACTGTATGTGGTCTGCTCTGATAGTCTCAACAAAGACCACCACCCAATTCAGAATGATACAAAAATTATAACCCTGTTGCCAGTTTTCTCCCGTAATGTTATGTCCAAAAATGACAAAAACAGTCCACGGTGGGTTGATGATGAATAATGAGCATTAAATAAAAAGGTGTAGCCCTTTTAAGCAGGCGGTCAAATCAAATACACAATCATGACATTCGTGGGTGTTTATATAATACGGTATTCGTTATTTAAATACATTTTAAAGAAGGTTTTTGGGGGGTGGCTGGTACGGATCAACGTTATCTGTAAGGCAAGCAAACACTTGGCAATGCACTTTTGCTGCAGTCTATTGTTAAGGTGTCTGCTTACCAGCAGGGGTGATCATCACTTTTGGCATGTAGTAACACAGCCACCCCACCCCCTACACCCTCCACCTCTCTGACGCCTCTTGCCGAACTTCAAGCAGAAGTGCCGGGCTACGAGGTGCATCGCACGCCGGAACCAAACCAACCATCGGCGGAAGAGGACGACCGTCGCCAAGGCAATGCCCGTCTGACGGCGCCATGAACCCCGAAGAGCAGACCGTAACGTGGTTGATATCGCTGGGAGTGCTCGGTTCCCCCAAGAAGAACATCGCTGACCCGGAGGAATTCTTGAAAACATCTCTGAAGGATGGCCTCGTACTATGCAAGCTGGTCGACAGGCTTGTGCCCGGTTTCACCGCCAAGGTAGAGAAGCTGAGGGGGAGAGAGAGAAAAGTTGACAAATACTGTAATGTGGTCCGACAGTAGACAAGAAGGGAGGGGTTTGACATGAATACAGACGCACAGGCCGCCCATTTTAAAAGTTGCAACGAACTTTTTGGTTTCAAAGACGTCGCTAAATGTCAATAAACTGAAGCTAATGGGCGATAATTGCTGTACTATTGCCAAGAAACTCTTATGTTCCGCATTTTCGACGCCACTTGTATGCAGCAGTCAGAACAGAAACCGGAAGAACGTTCGTTTTGCTAAATACAGTTAAACACGACCAAATGCACAGTTACTGCGGTTTTATTAAAGGCAATGGGTTGTTTTAAACATGAAAGGGCAATAGATGGTACATTTGATAAGTTTGCAGGCAGGCTTCGTCACTTCCTCCTCGAAAGTTCTTCCCAGTTGCGCGACCTCTTGTTTTGTAAAGTTGGCGACAGACAGGAGGGGGACTGTCGGACGGGAAGGGTACAACAATAATACCGGAAAAAGCTTTTTTTTTTTTTTTTGTACAGTAAACGGCCAATATATTAAACATAAGCATAGGGAAGCATCGTGTAGGTTTACAAGCTCAATCTCACGCCATGCAATCGCAGACAATAATAACAATAATAATAATAATAATAGAAAAATAAATTGTACACCGTAGGCGTAGGTTTACAAAGAAGATTTGGTCCATCTACATTTTACGTAAATCTCTCACTGTTGGCATATAATTTCAATATCATTTGGATCGCGACTTCACTATGTTTTACTTCGAAAGTCGAATAAATAAGCGGATGTTTACATCTCAACGCTAGCTTGACGCTGATGTCATTAATGGCTATGTTTCTACGAAAGAGGACGCAGATTGACTCCATATTTCATAAACTCTCATTCCTGCGACCACTTCTAACTGCACTTTAATGGCGTTAGGTTCGTGTTGACGGGTTAAATAAAAAAAAAAAAAAAAAGGTGTTGAGTGCTCTCCGTGCTCAAACGTGCTGGTAAATTTATTTTGTTTGTGCTCAGTACTGCCCGGACCCGCGAACCGAAGCCGACTGCATCGGCAACATTCGAGAGTTTCTGAGAGGATGCTCGTCCTTGAAAGTGGAGGTAAGTTTGCGGCTGTAAGTGGCGACGAAACGTCTCTGCGTCGACTTATTAGCCTTTAGCCCCGGTGTTGTGAGCCGCTCAGCTTGCTTGCTTGGACTGTCCTGACTGTATTGGGTTTCCCAGCATGCCCATGTGGAGTAAGCCACACAAACAGGCGTCCTGTCTGTCAGCAAGTAACGAAATACGAATATTTCGTACTGTACTGTAGTAGATTTTTTTCCCGATGTATCTGTACTTCAGTATTTGACTACTCTTACTCCCTACTCGGGAGGCACCACTATTTCATGGTACAAGTACTTTCATTTGAGTTGTATGCTGGAATTCCATAATACAGGTATGTTGCAGTTGTGATGAAAATGTTTTACTTTAGTCAAATATTGTTTAAAAACGCAAACTTGTCGTGAACAATGAACATGGTCTAGGTTTTAATCAAATATAACATTTCCTACAATAACCTGTCAGTTCTTGCCACAAAATTGAATTTTTAAGTGTTGCCTGTAAACACAATTGTGTGTATTTTAGTTCTAAAATACAACAGTGGCACAATCAAGGGAACCATTGAGCTCATGAGCCATTTGTTGTTACACTGTAGAGGTCCGTGAATCTTTACATTCGTCCATCCATCCATCCATCCATTTTCTTGACCGCTTATTCCTCACAAGGGTCGCGGGTCTTTACATTCGTATGTCTGTGTAATCTTTACGATTGTATCGATATTCTATTGGCAGGATCAACCAGGTTGCCTCCAGCACGAGAAATTATCTTGCCATATATCTGACATGGCTCCTACACAAGAGGTGTATGTAAGGCTGGTGAAGTGGCATCAGCGTTGTAGTCAGCACATTTTTCTAGTGCAGACGTAAAGCATTTTCACTGAAGTACATCCTCCTTATACATTACATTAGAAAATAGTACTTCTTACTCTTTTTCAAGTAAAGAGATATAATTGAAAAAGTTGTAGTTCAAAAACACAAAGTAAGATGTCTTTCACATAACAGTAGCTAATTTTGCTTTTTTAATAAGTGAGTTCTCCTTCCACCCTGAAAGCCATCAGCTTTATCTAAAATAAACACAAGTTAGGTGTAGTTTTTTTTACACTGGTAGTCAGTAGCTAATTACATTTAGCTTTTTTTTGTGTGTGTGCAAAGCAGCAAATTATCCAATTTTGCTGTGGCCTAAAAATTGAGTACCTACCGTACATCAGCTTTGCGTGCAACTGAACAAATCCACTTTTCACACCGATTTAGTAAATTTGTGAGGGGACATAAACAAGATCACTATTTCACAATGGAGCGAAAAACTGCCAGTAATTGACACCACCAAATGGTTTCTAATCATAATTTGAAACTCCTCAACTCACTTTATTGCTGAATTATTCAGCAAATGAATAGTCCAAAATACAAACGTATGGTTCCCAAAACAATCTACGAATAAAGCATCCGCAAATTCCAAACGGAAAGTGTGTGAGGCTTTATCTTTTTGTTACTTTTATTTGCTGGGGCGTTGTGATAGTTTGCTAATTTAAAATATACGACTTGACTCAATAGAGATGGCTACACACTCTGTTGGACCTCAGATTTAGCAATAGCTTGAAAACAAAAAAACGTAAGGTGTTTCAGAATTAGATGAATATAATAGTGGCTGTCATACAAGTTGTCATGCTATGCATTGTCTTGATCTGTTTTGAAGAATGCTCCCATTATGGAGGGAATGTGTTGCAGATGTTGGGAGTGTCTTCTCCCTCACTGTGTGCCACACTGGTCACGTCCTGTCCAATTTTATAAATACTCCTGGTCTGGTCTCGAATCACATCATCTGCTTTGTGCCAGCCTGACTCACTGCACGGCGGAGTGGTGGAGCGCCCGATTGCCCAGCTGGCTTGTTAATGTCTGGGAGGTCCCCCTCAGACCATAATTAGAGCTTGTGAAGCCAGCAGAAGCAACTCCTAGCCAACCAGCCTGAGGCCCTCAAGCCAGCCCTGCCCATCTTTTGGGGCTCTGACGTGATCATGTACCCCCCACCCCCCACCCCACCCCCCTTCTTCCCGCCACCGCAGCAAATAGTGCCCGTTTCTCCAATGCGTGCACAAAGAAGCCAGTCAGACTGTTTTCACTTCTGCACTGACACGCCAAAAGAGGAAACGCCATTAACTGCTCAAGAACTCTTGCTCCGCTCCTCAGCTAAATGGGATGATTTATGATTGTGTGTGACCCTGTGGTCATGGTTGGACTTGAGTTTTTGTTATGGCCGATAAATTAGGACTGTTGCCGTTTCACATTTAAAAAAATCATGTGACGTCTTGGGGCACCTTTTACACCTTCTTGGATGACCCGCTGTGTTGTGCTGCATGGATTCAATTTGCACGAAGGTGCAAACGTACATGGAGGTGAGTAAATGTGATGCGATGTATTTTTTTTTCCTGGAGCAGAGGAGTCAAACATATTCAGTCTATACTTAAGTTAAAGAAAAAACACTTGAATAACAAAAGACTGGTGAAAGTAAAGAGGTACTAATTTCACCCTTTATATTAAAAGTTATCTTTTTCGTCTATAATTTATTTGATATTTTCATTATTCTGCGATTGGCTGGCAACCAGTTCTGGGTGTACTCTGCCTACTGCCCAAAGCCAGCTGATAGGCTCCAGCACCCCCCACGGCCCTTGTGAGGAATAAGCGGTCAAGAAAATGGATGGATGGATGGATGGATGGATTTTCATTATTTTTCATGTACAAAACACATTTTGCGACTTGTTGTCGACTGGAAATTACATCACATATTCTCAGGTCACGACCAATCACGATTCACATGTTTTCGACCAATCACGGCTCACCTGTTTTCTGGATTTGGTCATGTGACGTTCGCAAGCTGAGCCATGATTGGTCATTAATTGCGCCTTTGAGCACACTTGATGTCGTTTTCAGTGGACAACAATTTGCAAAATGTGTTTTTAAAGGTATTGGGCAAGAAAAACATTCAAAATGTCAAATTAATTTATAGGCAAAATATGATCTTTTTACTACACGAATGACATTACTGCTATATTTACATAATTTTTTTAATGTGTCATTATTCTTAAAGGTTAAAAATTTATCAAGCCTATTTTGACTAAATACATATTTTAAAGTGTAATAAGTTTTTAAATGGAGGGTTAGGTGTTAGGGTTGAGTTACTTTCTACTTACTGCAGAAGACATTTCAAGGACTTTGACTCAGGTTATATCATGCCAAATAAGTTGGCGTATTTTTGGAATTAATCCAGCTATTATTTTCATGAGCAATGTTTATCATGACCTGAAAAGGTGAATTGTATTTTGGTTCTATAAAACTACCCCAAATGCGAATGTTGTGTTTGACAAGGCCTTCGTTTGTGTGGTGGTCCTCAGACAACGCCAGATTGAAGCTGTGCCACTCAAACTCTATATTTAAGATGTTTTATTTAAAATGTGAAACCTAAGGCTCGGAAGGAAATGAGATAGCTGCCCGAGACGCAGCAAGAAAGCCTCGGTGCGTGTGCGCTGAATCGTAATGGTGTCTGGCTGTTTTATAGACTGCTAATTCACAGAATATGGGTCATGCTTCATGTGCCAGTAGTTATGTGTGCTCATTTAAATCCAGTGAACGTTCAATTGTGTGTCCAATTATTGGCGTACAGCCCCCCTGTTTGTAATTGTGACACGTATGTTTTAAGTGATTTGTATATATTTTTTTTGCCGTGTTTTTTGTCCAGGGGTTTGAGCCCGAGTGTCTGTACAGCGGGGAGAATTTTGGCAAGGTCCTAACCACGTTGCTGGCCGTCAATTTTGCCACGCAAGGTAAGAGCTGCCTTGCACCGTCCTTCCGTGACCTTCCGGCATCCCGCCGCTTCGCAAACAAGGCCACGGTGAATTTACACCATCGATCGCATCAACAGTTTTTCCACAATTAATCAATTATTCATGTGGGCTGTGTAATTGTGACGAAAAACAAAATGGCACAGAGGTCACGGTGACTTCTTGGGCGGTTCTTCTGTTTTTGAAAGGACTCCTCTTCTAAAAGACTCACTTTTCAAGGACCATGAGTAATATCCCAGTGGAAATTGAAGTCAGTCGAGTAAACCACTACACTGTGACCTCAGTCAGTATACAATGTTGCCTTGTTTATGGCTGCGTTTACGTTCTCCCAAAAATATCCATAATAGGTAAAAAAAAAATCCATGTAGTCAATTTTATTTATTTATTTATTTATTTATTTATGTTCTAAGACTGTAAAACCCTTCATCACACAGTCATACATTTTTCTCAGAGAGGCTTTTTAACATTTACTCACATTTCTCTCTTGTTTGAACCTCATACATTAAAAAAAAGGTACACTGCTGTAAAAAAAATAAAATAATAAAAAAAAATATTGCACTAAAAAAAAATCAGAACAGTGAGGCCGCGAAAGGTGAACTACTCTATACAAACCCTAGCAAAAAGTATGGAATCACCAGTCTTGGACGAGCACTCACTCAGACGTTTTATTCTGTAAATCAAACTCAGATAAAAAACATGAAACAGTCGTAAGGTCATTCCAAAGTACAACATCAAAACATTGTGCTGGTCAGTACCGGTAAATGTTACTTTTATAGAGCAAGTACAGGGAAATGAATATGGAATCGCTCCATTCTGTGGAAAAAAAATATGGAATCATGAAAAACAGACAAAGAAAAACAATCAAAACACATCACAAGTATTTAGTTGCACCACCTCTGGCTTTTATGACAGCCTGCAGTTTCTGAGGCATGGACTTGATGAGTGATGACAAACAGTATTCTTCATCAATCTGGTGCCAACTCTCTTTGATTGCAGTTGCCAGATGGAAAATGATTTCATCATACCCAAACATTTTTTTTTCAATATAAGAATAACGTAAGGATAAGAAAGCTGTCCAAAATGTCAATGTAAACTTGTGCATTTATTGAAGATTCAACCACAGCCATCTCCCCAGTGCCTTTGCCTGACATGCAGCCCCATATCATCAAGGACTGTGGGAATTTGGATTTTCTTTAGGCAGTCCTCTTTGTAAATCTCACTGGAATGGCACCAAACAAAAGTTCCAGCATCATCACCTTGTCCAATGCAGATTCGTGACTCATCACTGAAGATAACCCTCATCCAGTCATCCACAGTCCATGATTGCCTCTCCTTAGGCCATTACAGTCTTATTTTTTGTTGAAGCGTCAATGATGGTTTCCTTTTAGCTTTCCTGTATCTAAATCCCATTTCCTTGAAGCAATTTTGCACAGTTCTGTCACATTCATTGACTCCAACTTGCTCCCATTTCTTCTTCATTTCTCTTGTTGTGCATTTTCTGTTTTCAAGGCATATGGCCTTTAGTAGTTGTTTGTCTTGACGCTTAGATGTCTTCCTTGGTCTACCAGTATGCTTGACTTTAGTAACCTTCCCATGCTGTTTGTACTTGGTCAAGATCTTCGATACAGCAGTCTGTGAACAGCCCACATCTTTGGCAACCATGCATGTAGAGTTACCTTCTTCAACAAGTTTGATTATCCTGTCTTTGGTCTCAAAAGACATCTCCCTTGTTGGAGCCATGATTCTTGCCAATCCACTTGGTCCAGCAGCCCTCCAAGGTGTGATAACTGCACTTTTTTTAACTGCTGACTAACAAGCAGATGTCATTTAAGGCAAGTGTCCAATTAAGGAAAGGAAATTGACTGGGTGTGTGTCCTTATTTTCTGCTCAGAATGGAGTGATTCCATATTTTTTTCCCTCAGAATGGAGTGATTCCAAATTTATTTCCCTGCAGTCACTCTATAAAAGTAACATTTACTGACCAGGACAATGTTTTTTCTTCATTTCTTTTAGTGTTTCTGATAGCCAAGATGTTGCACTTTGGAATGACCTTACAACTGTTTCATGCTTTTTATCTGAGTTTGATCTACAGAATAAAACGTCTGTGTGAGTGCTCGTCCAAGACTGCTGATTCCGTATTTTTTTGCTAGGGGTTGTAGCAAGTTAACCTTGTACAGTAATGCAAAAATCCTTTTTGGTTCGTACTCCAGTTTTTGTTTTTGTTTTTTTCAAACACCCATCTGTGTGGGTACCACCTTGCTAGTATTGTTGTACCCAAAGTGTACTTCATTTATTTTATTTTTACTTCACTATTAGCCACTATTTTTTTTTCAGGAGTTTATTAATTTGTGTGTAAATGAAGCAGAATGAATGGACACTCGAGTAGCTCGATTTATGGAAAACATAATAATCACGATTATTTTGACAATAATTGAAGTCATAATTACTGTATTCAAATGATTTTTTTTTTAATAAAACAAGAAAATGTTTCAACATTTAAAATTTAATTATTATTATATAATATAAATATTTAAATGTTTATTTATTTATGTATTTATTTAATTATGTTGGCAAAACCCTGTGTACTGGACGATCATTTATTTTTTGTTCCAAAACAAGAAAATGTTTAAATGTAAAAAAACAAATAAAAAATATTAAGTTAAAACAAATACAATTCTTTGAAACACTAATTATGCAAGTTTCTTTTGGATGAAACTAAATTTATTAAATTAGTTTTAAAAATTTAAAAAGCTGCAAATGTATACATTTAAACAACTAAAAGAATTAGTTTTAATAATCTTTTTTTATTTCTTTTTTCTTTTTACAATTATGCTGGTTTTGTAATTGTAGAGTGTAATAATTGAAATTGCAATTGAATTTCGATTAATTGCACAGCCCTAAAGGATACTCTAAAAGGCTGTTGTTTACGAACATGATGATTAAGCTGTCAATTCAATTCAGTTTGAAATTTGTTAACATATTTACTGTTTCACATTCCTCCTCTTTGTTGAATGAATTGAAATGCTACTGTACTGTTATGTAGCAGCTCAAGCAGCTATCGTCGCACACACCACAACAAGGAAATGCAAGTCAGCTCAAAGTTTTGCTATTTCAAATTGTACTGCGGCAAACTGTACCACTTGGTGGGTTAAGAGGCAACAACACAATCTGTGTTGCTCAATTTGTGTCATGCAACGTTTGATCAAGCTGATTGGCTTTACTGGCAGAGGCCAGCTGGTGTGTGTTTGTGTCCTGCTGGGTGCCATATTTGCCTGCCGTGCTTGATGCACACCCTGACTAATATCCTGCTTTGTTCATTTCCCATTCAAATGAGGGCTTGGTTGTTACACAGAAGACTCAATCATGTGAAATTTAATATTGCCTTGAAACAGCGACATACACCCACTCTCTCTGCTTGAAGGTTGCAACTTGAAATATTTGTGCTGCTGTGAATTGCTCCAAGAGGCAGAACGAAGTCTCTGCTCACTTTTCTTTCCTCAGCCTCAGTGTTATTTCGTCAGCGCTTTCTTGTCAGAGAAAATCTGCTTCCCATGCACGTCACTTTATGCTGCTACAGATTCTCAAATATATGTCAAGACATTTGGACATTGCAGTTTGTTTGTTTTTCTTGATCATGACACAATGATAGTAGAAATGAGTTGAGATGAGCAGTACTGTACATGTTTATTCTGTGTTGCCAGCAGCCACGTGAGCCATATTAGAGGCCACAGTGGACAAAATGGGATGGTCACGAGTCAAGCAAAGTTACAGGATGTGACAGGCTGTGATTGCTGCGTATGCGAGAGTTTGCTTAACCGTAAAATGAATGAATAAATAAAGCTAGAATATAACGGGCTCTTTTGGATGTTTTGGAGATAGATTAGGGAATTGTTAAAAGAAAAATAGTATTATCAAACATTTATTGAGCGGCACTGACGCCGACCCTGGAGCTCAGCCTGGCAGATGGAGCTTTAATTTTAACTCTGCACCAAAGCTGTCTTGCGTCCGCGTTTGTTTCATATAAAGCCTTGACAGAACTTGAACTTGCCAAGCAACAACTGAAATGCTGCAAGAATACTTGATTATGATCATTTGTCTCATATTGATGCCTTCTTACCTGTCATTTTTTTTTTTTCCAAAATTTTCAGGGAACAAAAAATCTAACCATTTGCATCATGAGATTAATTTGACAAAAAATAGATTTTTTGCAAAAAAAAAAAAATGAGTTAGGCAATTATTTTAAGATAGTGGCAATATAACAGAATCAGCTACCAGTACTTTATTTTTATTTATTTTATTTTTTTTAAATTTATTTTGTGGTCACTATAGCTGAATTTTTATAGGTGTACCAAATATGTGCTGCAAACTTGACCCGAGGTTCTTCAGTCACGAGTTAGTTGATTCAACATAAGAGGCCTCTGTGCCTTCTCCCTTGTGATCTTTTTCTTTATCCAACATTTACTCTGAATGGCTGCACCGTTTGTTTTGTAAAGTAGCTTTAAGCTGGCTTAAAAAAAAAAAGAAAAGAAAAAAAAAGCAATTGTAAGGACACTTTAAAGCCTTCACTTAACATATCATGAATATTTTGAAATATGGGACTGGCTAAAACCCACACAAGCCCAGGGACAACATGCACATTACACACGGAGTGGAGATTCAAACCTCGAACTACACAACTGTGAGGCAGATGTGCTAACAACTTTGACATTGTGTTGCCCAAGTCTTATCATCTCACTGTAACATTTTAATAAGTGAAGAGCGAGAGAGAGATCAATGGCAACACAGAGGCCAGAAATTCCGATGTCGATGATACGACAAGAAGACACCCTCACCCGATGCCGAGAGTTCTTGACTATCCAGTTTGAATAGAACAAACAAACAGATAACAGAGGCTACCTATTTTCTGTCCACAGACAGCGCTGCAGAGAGGTCATGTCCGCAGTCCGGCGCCCAATCACTTAGTCAGACGGCATCCTCGCACACAATCTCCTCTGCCAAGTCCAAAGGGTCTCTGCGGCGACAATCCAAATCTGCGGTATGATCTGCATCCTCTCTCTTGTTCTGTTACAAGCTCATGTGCGCTCGTCTCAAAAAGATTGGGATATTCGGCTTTGGATTGCGATTTCGCAATGAACCTAAAAAGGCTAAATAAATTTCCCAAGTGAACTTCATTTGACCTGTAAAGGCCGGCTTGACAGGAGATGACGGAGAATGGCAGCGGCAGCAGCGGGCAAATGATGGTGAAGGCCCGCTTCAACTTCAAGCAGAACAACGAGGACGAGTTGTCGTTCAGCAAAGGCGACGTCATCGTCGTGACGCGGCAGGAGGAAGGCGGCTGGTGGGAGGGCAACCTCAACGGAAAGACGGGATGGTTCCCCAGCAACTATGTGCGAGAGGTCAAGGCCTGCGGTGAGTCGGGTGCCGCAATGGCAGCTCACCTTACTTAACTCGTTTGATCCCAAAAACGTATAAATATGTTCTATTTTAAATGTTATAAGTGTCCCAAAGACCTATTTATACATTTTGTTTTATGCCTGAGCATACAGAAGGCTTTGATGCAGCCTCTGAACTGAAGAGAACAGTTGAAGTAATGGTATTTATTAGGAAAATGGCCAGCAGGTGACAGCAGAGTATAAGAGATCAACCAGAGCCATGTTGCAACAAGCTTTTTTTGTCAGTGTTTTCACCAGGAATGTGAATATTGAAGTACTTAGCTATATTCAAATGCTAATTGTGAAAAAAAGGAAACATAGAAATATACCCCCCCCCCCCCCCCCCCCCCCCCCCCCCCGATGAAAGAAGATACTCTAATCTTTCTTTTGGTAGGCTCCATGTTTTTATACCAATAGAACACAAAATTGTGTGGGTCTTGCAAAACTCCAGTAAAGTAGCTGGGAGCGAAGGGGGTTGCTTCAGTGAAAATGGCTGCCAGTCAATGAGTTAATAGTTACCATTATTCTTAAAAAATAAAATAAATAATAAAATGATTCATATTTTCACATTGATTTTGAGTGACAAATACTCACAAGATGATCATTTTCTAACCAACTAAGCGAAATGTGGTCATTTCTGGTGGCACAACTGATGATCGGTCACAGCACTGCGTTATGATTCTCATCATTGTCAATATGTCCCCCGTAGAAAAACCAGTTTCTCCTAAAGGAGCTCAGCTGACCAAAAGCTACTACAGTGTGGTGAGTTTACAACACAGATACATTGGATGTCCTTTTTTTTTTTTTTTTTTTTTTAAGATTGAATACAGGTTCACATTGTGTGAGACGTTTGTTTTCACAAACTGACAAGATTACTTTTCACAATTTAGCTTTTAGCCAAAAAAAAAAAAAAACTAAACACAATTTAATACCAATCACTTTCCCCAAAATGCATTGGGCCCGTCATCTGTAATGTATTAATGATCCAGCTATACCTGCTTAGCACCAGTAAAGGAAGACCAGAACCAGGCTTATGTTCCAGTTAAGAGGTGAGCAGCAGCATTTTTGAGCCAGCTGGAGATGTTCGAGGTAGGACTGGCTGACTCCAAAATAAATTGAATCAACTCAACTTAACTCAGCTTTATTTATAAAGCGCTCTAAGAACAGGTGTTGCTGCATACAAAGTGCTGTACATAAACATCAGTTTTGCAGTAAACAAGAACAAAGCAAACATTTTGCGAGTGCGAATACAGGTTTTTTTTATTTTTTATTTTATTTATTTTTTTTTTTTTAAACAAGTAAATAAATTTTACATCAGTAAATAAGAAGTAGTGAATAAAGAGATAAATAAATACATAAATAAGTAGACTAAACATCAAATTCATACACACCACAAAACAGCAAGAACAAGTCTCATGTCTCATGGTGCACCAAAAGCCAAAGAAGTATCACAGTAATCCATCTGAGATGTGATAAATGAATCAATTAAAACGTTCTAAATCTGGTTGTGCCAGAATTCAATGATTCCTTGGCACCAAGATGACACCTGATCGCCCCGATTTAAAAAATGCCAAACCACAAATATGCAAATGCTCACGCTTCAGGCATTAATCCGTGAATCAAACAATGGATGTAAGTGTCCAATTATAGAAAAAAAAGTGTCTTTTAAGCAGCTTTCATGAACAAATAATCCAACTATATAATCTAGATAACCTGACGACCTACCATATCTGTTGCATTTGTTTCAGGTGGTGCAGGACATCTTGGAACACGAGCGAGAATTTGTCAAAGAGCTGCAAATGCTGCTCAGTTGTTACCTGCGACCGTTACAAGCCAGCGACAAGTAAGGGAGACGTCGAAGCTGGGTCACTTCCTGTAGGCACTTCCGTTCAAATATCCATTCAAGCCCTCGTCGATTCACACCTGTTTATCCCGTCAGAAGCTGTGTCCATTTATTTTTGATTAACATGTCAATACAAGCACTAAGAAAGTTCATTTAGTTACCGGTATGTTATTGTTGAATGACTGTGTCGGCAGGCTGAGCAGTGCAGACAGCGCCACCCTGTGTGGAAACCTTGAGGAGATCCTCACCTTCCAGCAGGGCCTGGTTGTCTCTTTGGAGGAATGTATCAAGTAAGTCAGCGTTTGATGATGCATTTCATTCTTGAGGGGGGAATGATGATGTCATTACGACTGTCTTTACATTGACTGATCACAAGATTCCTTACACATGCTCTGATGTAATCCACTACAATTATTATTGCCAGAGATCATCCTTATGGACCTCTAGGGAAATAAAACATGTCCGCTTTAGGTTCCTTATGTTTGCGCTTCACTTTTCTGACTTTGACTTTGTCATTGGCATTGCAGAGTACCCGAAGGCCAACAGCGGCTGGCTGGATGCTTCTTAAATGTGATGTGTCAGATCAAGTCCCTTTACCTAGCCTACTGTTCCAGCCACCCGTCAGCTGTTTGCATCCTCACGGATCACAGGTCAGTGACCAACTGTACACATATTCTGCGGACATTCAAAATCTGTCAAACTTCGGATGGAGTCCATGTTCTGAGTTGTTTTAGGACTCTGAAAATTGTGTTATATATTTAATCTAAACTTATAATTTTGTCTCACCAAAGTCTGCTAGCTTGATGCTAACACACAATGTACAACACTATAGGCGGGCTTGCTATCTCTTGGTGTTTTATGGGGAGATAAAATGAGATGATTAATGTCATTTCCATCTATCACAATGGGGAAAGATAATTTCAGATCAGAGAACATCTCAATGTTAGGGACAAAACATTTACACTTCAGTTCTTCACTGCAAACTATGACTAACTGAAGGCTCAATTGCCGATCTGAAGTGTATTGCATCTCATTAGATGACGCAGGTGTACCTAATGGTATGGACATTTGCAGCATGATTTTAAGCCACTAGGTGTCATGCTGTCATCCTTAAATAGTTGCCGTAACAATTACAAGATATCAGTTCCACTTGTGGTGGAAATAATGATGCCATCGAGAGGAATGGCGTCATCACTCCAAGAGGACTGACATCTCTCTGAGCTGCAGAATAAGTTGACCTGCACACAGGAAGCCACCGCTACATGTTGACAGGATACACACACTTGCGGTTTTGCTGCCATGCTAGTAAAGTGATCAAAATAGTAGCATACTTTATTCATGCCATGAGGGAAGTTAACCTGTCACAGCAGAGATATTTACACATGTACACTTGTATTGTTATAGAAACAAACAACAAATTACCAACAAAACAAATTTTCTGTTTAAAAATATATAAAGAAATAATAATAAATGAACAATATTTATATATAATTTTTGTTTAAAAATATTTTATGAATGTTATTTATTTATAAATTAAAAATAATATAAATATATAAAATTATTAAAAAAATAGGCGGCACCGTGGATGAGTGGTTAGCACTGTCTTCCAGTACTGAGGACACAAGATCGAGTCCAGGCTTCGGCCTTCCTGGGTGGAGTTTGCATGTTCTCCCCGTGCCTGCGTGGGTCTTCTCCGGGTACTCCGGTTTCCTCCCACATTCCAAAGACATGCATGGCAGGTTAATTGGGTGCTCCGAATTGTCCCTCGGTGCGCTTGTGCGTGTGGATTGTTGTTCGTCTCTGCGTGCCCTGCGATTGGCTGGAAACCAGTTCAGGGTGTACCCCGCCTACTGCCCGAACCCAGCTGGGATAGGCTCCAACACCCCGCGACCCTTGTAAGGAGCAAGCGGTTAAGAAACTGGATGGATGGAATCATCTAATTAATTAATGCAATGATAAACTAAACAACAACAAAAATGGAAGATTTAATATGTTGGATGATGAGTAAGTAAGCAATAAATATAATGTAATTATGTAAAAGTAATACGGTATGTGTACAATTAGGGGAAAAATTGGAAGCTCAATATCATTGGCAGTGATATATTATTAATTATATATAAAGAGAAATTAAATCCATTAAAATAATAGAAATCCAATTGGTTTGCAATATACTCACTTACTCACACTTACTCATATGAATTTGGAAATAAGGACACTTTGGGAGGTGGATAATTATGTAATAGTATATAGAGTGTTAATATACATAATATTGATTGGTCACTGTTTTCCTGTAAGTAGCCTCCATATTAATTTAGATTATTAACAGTTAACCATTATTTAAAAATATTTTAATGTGATGTTGTTGTCTGTCCTGAGAGCATAAAAGAGTGATTCATTATTTTCCTTTCACCCACTGTCGTAGGAGACGGATATCATTGCTGCTTTTTTTTTTTTTTTTTTAAATAAAGGTTTTGCCACATGTGGTATTGGGAGATTTTGTAATGTTGGTGATCCTATTTAGCCACATAAGAGAGTAAATAAGAGAAACCAAGTAAAAGTAAAGTTATTCCATGAGCTCAAGTTAACATAAAACAGACATTAGTCACAACATTTTTCTGTCAAAACTTTTCCAATGAAGGCTTTCATGTTACTCAGTGGTTTGTCTAACATTTGAAGTTCAACAACTTACACGTATTTTACTTAGAAAGCGGACCGTGATGTTTTGGTTTAGATGTGTAACTGGAAATAGTTTCATTGTTGTCGTATTGTACTCTTAAGTTTGCAATTTGAAACTGGTCACAGGTGACTTCATAAGTGGTCTTTGACATTCTTAGCCACTTTTTGGACCCCTCTGGCGACTATTTATCAGTATTTTTTTTTTCATTATTTTTTTAAAGTGATTTTACTGGAGCTTCTTGGGAGAAAGGTCACCACACCACATCCAGACTGCAAATGAATGTTGCTAATTAAACTAGCTGACTAACTTTCACCCGTTAATGTTGTCCCTTTGTGGCAAATACAATATGAAATAATAGCATGTACCCGCCCCACTTTTAGCGAGGACCTCGACAAGTTCATGGAGAGCCAAGGAGCCAGCGTTCCGGGCATCCTAACGCTTACCACCAGCCTCAGCAAGCCCTTCATGAGACTGGACAAGTACCCCACCCTGCTGCAGGAACTGGAGAGACACGTCGAGGTCGAGATACGTCCGAATGATCAAAGATGAAAAATGAAACCTCTCCACAAACGTCAACCTCATATTGTTTATGTTTTATGTCCTCACCACAGGAAGCCCACCCAGATTTCGCTGACATTGTAAAAGCCACAGCGGCATTTAGGAGTTTGGTGGTGAGTGTATGACATTGCAGCACGAGCTTGTCATCCTAAATCATTTATTCGTATGTTTTTTTTTGTTTTTGTTTTTTTTTCTCCACATTAGCGTTGCCCTGTGAGCCTCATCTTAAAAATGTAAGACATAGTAGGAGTCCGAAAGGTGAACCTTGACATAGCGGGGTTTCACTGTGATGGTGAATAAAGCACATGGCAAATGTTAGATACTTTTTTTTTCTTTCCTGAAACAAGGGGGTGGGGGTGGGGCTGGGAGGGAGGTCAAAGTGAGGGGTTGCGCTGAAATGCCATTTGTAGACGGGATGTGTTCAAAACCACATTGAGCCCGAGAGCAGTTGGCAGGTTCCTCAGCGAAGCGCCGAGTTCCTAGTAAGACGGGAACACGAAATATACACGTGTTGACTTTGTGGTATGTGATGAGGGTGTCGGGCGGACCAACATGAAGCACTGCAAGAGGTCGCAACCCACGAAGCTTCCTCGTGTGATCTGCCATGGAAAATGACAACGTTTACCTTGTCATTTCCTTTTTGAGTAAGGAGAGGACAAAATTAGCACATGGAAATGTCAGAAAGATGTTGAGTTATTATTTTTAAAATAAGGTATTTGGGAAAGTATTTTTTTGTAGTTATTTTTTGGCTTTTTTTTTAATTGAAAAATATCATCTGTAATTATTTTTCTTATTTTTTTTGTGATTTATTTATTCTATGACTTTTAAAACGTTTTATTTGAAATTGGATGTGAGCACCAGAATTTGCTACCAACTTCTTGAGCTGCCTCTAATTTCAAGTTGTAATAGTGAAATAATTTTAAGTATTTACAATAGAATTGTGATCACTTGGAAAGTTTGGGATCACTTGGAAATGTTCTCATATGTTCTTTTGGTGTAGAAAAACTTTTTTTATTTTTTATTTTTATTTTTTTAGGCCCTTGACACAAAATTAATCAGACAATGTTTTTCTTTCAAAAATAAGGACATTTCTAAATGATCACAAACGTGTGAAACGTAGCGTTTTCCTAGTTAGTATTTATTTATTTGCTTTCCTTGCTAGGCCCAGTGCCAGGACCTGCGAAAGCGCAAGAACCTGGAGCTGCAGATCCTGTCGGAGCAGGTGCGTGGCTGGGAAGGAGACAGCATGAAGAGTCTGGGTCACGTGCTCTACATGTCCCAGGTCCACATGAGGACCGGCTCCAGCGAGGTAAGCGAGTTGGTTGGATCCCGTACAGCCGTGAATGGTCCCCGCAGTGTGCGCGCTTGAAAGACTCTGAAAGAGAGCTCTGTGGCTAAAGTTGCGAAACAGAAGCCCATGAAAGAGCAACGTCGTCTTTCTTGTGGGTTTTCTGCATCGGGGGTCTGGTTTGATGAGGGGTTTGGAAGAAGACGGGGGGGTTGAATGCACGTTTCATTGCCAACCACTGCACCATTCGTAATGTTGGAATCATCGTCCTCAGCAGATTTCACTTTCCTTTCAAATGCAAAGCTAGCTAGCATTAGCATATCTTATCGTTTCATAGTTGCCCTTTTTCCACAGGAATACATAACCTTGCAAAAGATAATGAACATCTACATTGAAATGAAATCATTTTAACTCTTCAACATGCTTTAAATACATTTGAAATTATTATACTACTTTGAACTGAACAAATTTAACTGAAATTAGCATCATTGTTACCAGTAATTCGTATACTTTGCGCCTATGTGAACGTTTCTCTTTCAGGACAAAGATGAGCGCTACTTGATGCTTTTCCCCAACGTGTTCGTGATGCTGTCCACCAGTGCGCGGATGAGCGGCTTCATTTATCAGGCAAGTCGTTTCCACTTGTGATCTGTTTAAACAAAAGCCACGTGTGAGGTTTTGTTTTGTTTATTCATTTAACCTCTGCGTACATATTGAGTAGAGTGGGGCCTTGCCATTGAACTCAACCCAACTCACTTCAGTGATGAATATTGCTGCAGTCGCTGAGTCACTTACAGTAGTAGTGAAACTTGTCTTTGTGTTTACAAGACTTAATCATGATGCACAACTGTTCAATTCTTTACACGTGGGCCTGACCAATATGGATTAAAAAAAAAATAAAATAAAATCTTGATGATCTCTGTAGTCTTTTTTTTTTTTTTTTTTTCTCCCCCCTCTCTCCTCATTGTGGACTCCAGTACCAATCAAGAGTTCAAGTCTAACGTCTTCCTTTAGGGACGACTGTCACTGACGGGCACCACTGTAACAAGACACATGGAGGATGCGGACAATGCGCACTTTGCCTTTGACATCACAGGTTTGTATGTTGTCAAGTGATGGCGCTTCTACAAAAGACACACACATTCCCAGAAGTGGATGTGGTCTCTTGCAGCTCTTTGTGCTAAAGGAAGTGTGTGTGAGTGTGTTTTTTGTGTTCTGCAGGAAGCATGATAGAGCGTGTGACGGTGTTTTGCAGCAGTGCCCAGGAGCTGCAGGAGTGGCTTGAGCACCTGCAGCCTTTTAGCAAAGGAGGCAGCCCTGCAGGCACCATCTTGAAGGTTTGAGCTTGCGGATGAACACATTTGAACTATCACCACTTTGTACACTTCAAAATATTTCAAAACTTGAGGTTCATGGTATTTGATTCTGAACTAGTGTAAATCACCTTGTGAGTCTTGTCCATGAGGAGTGCTGTGTAAATAAAATCGACTTATTTAAAGGTCAACACATGCATTCAAAACACATAATGAGTAATGGAAAACCTTAATCACCGAACGTCCTCGCATTTGCATTTGTTTCCCCCCGTGCAGACCGTGGAGGGTAAGCCACTCAGCATGGTGGGCACCCCTACCCACTTGTCCCACCTTGGCAGCTTCAGCGCTGTCAGTCGCGGGCCCCTGGAGCCACCAAAGATGAGCAAGCCCTGGTCGCTCAGCTGCCTGCGCCCGGCTCCTCCCCTCAAACCCTCGGCCGCGTTGGGTTACAAAGAGGTAGGAGTTTGCAATGCAGGGATGTGCAAACGTTTGTGGTCACGAGCCACGTTTGATTTTGAAATCAGACTGATGGGCTGGGCAATTTAAAAAAAAAAAAAAAAAAAATTGGTACCGACATTCAGCATTTTGACGAATATCCACATTTGCCTTCTCTAAATAAAATTTACAAAAAGTTAAGAGTTAGTTTGTATTTTTTTTTTTACACTAATATTTTCCCCTTTGCTAATCAAATATTTCAGCACACCAATTTTAAGGGAAAAAATTTATTTTTAACAATAAATCACAAAACATTTAAAAATAAACAAATATATTGAATTCTAATGAGTTACTACAATTAGATAAAATAGAAAAAAAAATCTTTGTAATGTGTTACAATAAATCAGCTAATAATTTTTTTTAATGATAAAAATGAATAACAATAAATACTGTTAAGTATATTTTAACCAACCAATTTTAGGAGGATATATGCTAAAATAATGTAACACATGAAATAGTTTATTTTAATAATTAAATAATTCTTGTTCATTTGTTTACTCTTAGCTAATAAATAAAATAACTCAGAATTAAATATTTTATTTGTCATGAATTTGTCAGGGATTTATTACATTTTGATGGGGAATGTGTAATTCTCTTTCAGTAAATCAATTAATAAAATGTTTAATCAATTAATAAAATGTTATTTATAGTTCATACATATATATATATATATATATATATATATAAAATGTGTGTGTGTATATATATATATATATATATATATATAATGTGTGTGTATATATATAAATATGTGTATATATATAAATATGTGTATATATATATAAATATATATATATATATATAATGTGTGTATATATATAAATATATATATATATATAATGTGTGTATATATATAAATATAAATATATATATATATATATATATAATGTGTGTATATATATATAAATATATATATATATATATATAATGTGTGTATATATATATATATATATATATATATAATGTGTGTATATATATATAAATATATATATATGTGTGTATATATATATATATATATATATATATATATATATATATATATATATATATACACATACATGTGTGTGTGTGTGTATATATATATATATATATATATATATATATATATATATACATATATATACATATACATACATACGTGTGTGTGTGTGTGTGTGTATATATATATATTATATTTTTTTTATAAAATAAATGTCTTTTTTTATTTATTTATTTTTTATTTTTTATTTTTTTCTTCTTAAGTGTTCACATAAGAATTTCTCTTGCATGTCCTTCCTCCTTGCATGAGCGCCGTCTGTTGAAACGAAATGCTGCCAAGCAAACCGAATCAAGTCGAATCGTTCATTGGCATGTTTTACGTCCCACAATGCATTGCCCTTCTCTCCAAACAGTACAATCAGGCAAACAAAAGTGGAGGGTTTTTCTGTGGTGTGCAAATGTCGACACTATTAACTCTGCATCGGCCTTTTCTCCCGTCATATTTTTTCACGCACTTCTTTTCTCTTTCTCCACTCTGTCTTCTGTAGAGGATGTCTTATATCATGAAGGTAAGGTTAGTTTCCTGTGTCTGTGTGTGCGCTTCTGGGCGGTGGTGGTGGAGGTGTGTGTGTCAAAGTAAATGTGTTGAAGTAACATTTCTCCTTCCTTAATGTGGTTTCCATGCGAAAGCCTGCATATGTGTGCTGTGTTCTATATTTTCTGCACTAACTGGCCTTCATCCATTCAAGAGCAGAAACGTGAAACAAAAACGATGCTATCACTAAAAAGAATGTGACAGAAGTTTTCTTATTTAAATAAAAAAAAAAATGTGTTGGTGTTTTTTGTAAGGTTGACTAATGGCATTTCATTAATTTCAATGAGGACATTTGACATGTGTGTTTTGCGTTATGAGCAGGGTCACGCAACAAACTAACCTGTCTACGATTGTTGTGTCATTAAACTTTCTAGCAGCAACAATGTCAAGCTTTTTTTTTTTTTTTAATCTGGTACGTTGATGTGATGACACATTGTTGTGAAATCAATTCCACTTTTACACAAATGCTTTTTAGCTGCAAGAAAAGGTGGGACTATCTGCCCCGCTTTGGTCACAGCTCTCGCCACGCGCTTGCAGCCTTGTCGTCCTTTTAAGTCTCTTGAGAGCTTTGTGCAGTGATTTTTGGTTTGCAGTCTTGGCTTCCGAGACTCACCGTCTGTCTTCTGCTTGCACCCGCAGGACTCCAGCAAGAGCCCACGGCCCATGAAGAAGTTCTTGCCTGGAAACAGGAAGAAGGAAAGGAAGCCTTCAGATGACGATGTTCACACGAGGAGAAGTAGGACTGACTTGATTCAATGCAATTATATATTACGTGTTGAAATTTTCACTTTTGATACTGTTGAAAATTCACATTTTTAATTAATTTGCTCCCAAAAAACGTATAAAAACGTCCGATTTTAAATGTTGCCGTGCCCCCAAAAACGCATATATTTTCTTATGCTAGAGCGTACAGAAGGCGTTGATGCAATTTCTGAACTGAAGAGAATACTTAAAGCAATGGTAGTTCTTACAAAAACGGCCAGCAGATGGCAGCAGAGTATAAGAGATCAACCATGTTGCAAAAAGGCTCTTTCATTTGTGAATAATGATGAAACTTAGCTATAATTATATTACATTATAATATTCAATACTTTTTGCTGGAAAACAGAAATGGATAGAGAAATACTTTTTTTTTTTTTTTTTTTTCCTGATGAAAGAAAAGACTCTAATCTTTCTTTTGGTAAGCCACATGTTTTTATAGCAGTAGAACAGAATATTCTGTGGGTCCTTACAAAATCCAGTAAAACAGCCACTAGCGAAGGGGGTTGCGAGTCAATCATTTTCCTTATAAAAATTATTGGTAATTGGTTTTGGGCAGCACAGTGAATGAGTGGTTAGCCCACCTGCTTCACAGTTGTAAGGTGCAGGGTTTGAATCTCAGCTCAGTCCCAAAAATGGCCGATTTCCCTCGTGTGTGAATTTTGTCATGAAGATTCACGTGCTGACAAACAAACTGATTAAAAGCCTGTTTTTGTCACGTTGTAAATGGCTGAATTGTGTCCAGGCACGGTGGCTCTGGAGGAGGACGCTCAGATCCTGCGGGTGATCGAGGCCTACTGCACAGGAGCCAGCTTGCACTCCACCAACACACGTTTGTATTCATCTCTTTTCGATGCACTCTGACCTTCTGCTGGCTCGCATGAGCGTGCAACAAACCGCATGTCATCTTTGTGTGTGTGTGTGTGTGTGTGTGTTTATGTAGCTGTGCGTAAGGAGTGCGTTCCTCAGGTTCTTCTTCCCGAGGAAGAGAAGATAATTGTGGAGGAGATGAAGAGCAACGGGCAGACGGTCATTGAGGAGAAGTAAGCGCATGCTTGACTGACATAGATTATTTTTTTTTTTTGAACTTGAATAACCTTGAGTTTGGAAGGGAGGCTAACATTTTTCTCGCAATGTTTATTGCTTACTTTATCTCTCTATCTAGCGATCTCGCTATTATTTCAAGGTGTGTTCATTGATTGTTCAGGTACACCTAGACCAGTGCTTCTCAATTATTTTCTGTCATGCCCCCCCCACTAAGAAGAAAACACCACCTCACCCCCCCACCCCTCGCGCGACTATAAATAGTATCATTTGTCTATCAAATTGTTATAAGCACACCTCTGCATAACACTGTATATCCTTATTAACGTTTAAGAGAATTAAAAAAAAAGAGAGAAATATGGACCAACTTACAACAAACAATAGCTTTATTCAGAAAAGATTTAAAGTACATCTGAAATTCAAAAATAAAATTAAATCCTTAATTAAACTTCTAAACATTTTTTGACTGACCATGTCAAACCATATAATACGGAAAAATAAAATGACATAAAATCAATAAATAATGATGCATTCAAACTAATCACCAGCATTAACTCTAACCTACAAAACAAAAATATAAAATAAATTGTGCTGATTTTTTTTTCCTGTGTGTAAAGCGCACATGCTCAGTGAAAACAAAACCCCTACACCACCGAGCGAATGCTCCCTGCGCACTCTGCCAATAATGAGCGCCACTGCCCCCTAGTGTAGTGGAGGTGCAATTGCACTTTATTCTAGGACAGTAAAAAAAAAAAAAAAAGAATAAATAAAAATAAAAAGCATGTTCCCCGAGGTCAAACGCGGCCCCCTTGATGAAGCCTCGCGCCCCCCTGGGGGGGCCCGCCCCACTATTTGAGAAGCACTGACCTAGACTGAGAAATAATCCCCACTTAAAGCTATGTAACGATAATGGCAATATCATGATATCAAAACTGCCACAATATCGTCGTCGTCATGTCATGATATTAAAAGCTGCACATCTGTTAAAAAAAACAAAAACAACCTCCGGTTGATTTCCATTTTGTACAGTTCCAGCACCCTCTGGATGTTTTGGCCCTCCTGTTTAAAATCCGTGCTAATCGTCAGATGAAGGGGCACGTAATATGCTTGTGTACCTTTTAAAAAAAAAAAAATTTTTAATATTGACAACCTCCCCACAATATTGTGATAATTATTATATCGTGCGCTTCATATCGTGATATCATCTCGTGATGTTTGAATATCGTTGCGTCCCTACTCAAAACTGGACTCTGTGTAAGAGTTCTTATTCTTTTTTTCTTCCAGGAGTCTGGTTGATGCAGTGTACGCTTTAAAGGATGAGGTCCATGAACTGAAAAAGGTATTAGTCGCCTTTATTTTATTGACTTAATATGTTTGTTATTGTGCTTTTTCTCAAATGGAACCAAATGGAGTCTTAATTTAAAAAAAAAATTCTATCATCAAATTTTTAACTTGTACAGTGCTGCTTTGAGATACAAGTGATGCGGGGTACTCGTTTTTTGGGCCATCATTCAGCTTTTTTTTTTTTTTTTAATTCATATTTTAACTTGCAAACAATAATTTGACCTAAGGACATATGTAGACCGACATATAGCAATATTCACAATCATATCCCTTTAAAAAATGACTAATATTACTAAGCCCTGAGTCCCCTGACCAATTAACTCATTTGCTCCCAATAACGTGTAAATACGTTTTTAATGTTTTGTGTCCCAAAGACGTATTTATACGTTCTTTTATTTATTTATTTTTTATGCTAGAGCAAACATAAGGCTTTGATGCAGCCTCTCAACTGCAAAGAACGGTTGCAGAAATGGTAGTTATTACACAAACGGCCAGCAGGTGGCAGCAGAGCAAAGGAGATCAACCAGGGCCATCTCGAAAAAAAGCTCAATTACTTACAATTTTAAATAGATTTGTGAAAACTGATGAAATTTAGCTCTCTTCTAATGCTAATTGCTGCAAAACAGAAACAGATAGAAGCATACTTTTTTTTTTCCTGGTGAAAGAAGACTTTAATCTTTCTTTTGATAGATTCCATGCTTTTATAGCAATAGAACACAATATTCTGTGGGCCTTGCAAAATCAGTCAAAATCTAGTAAAACAGCCGGGAGCGAACGGGATTGCTTCTGTGAAAATGGCTGGGAGTGAATGTTAATTGCCCTTCGATCCTCTGCACACTCTCAAACTCCTCTTTTTCCAAACAATTAATTACTTGCCTAATTAAAAAAATAAAATACCCCAATAGTTTGACATAAACAAATGTCATATTTATTAAATGCTTTACTTGAATTTACTAGTTTGAATTGACCTTGGCCTTAAAAAATCCATATTGTTCAGGCGCTGTGATCGTCTCCATGTGTGGCCAACGTGCACACCTGAAGGAGCAGCACAATGTCCATTCAATAGTTTGCATATTATTTTATTATTATTAATCATTTTTTTCTGAAATGTAATACGCACAACTGGACTTTTCTTTGAGATTCGGTAAATTTTTTCCAGCACATTTTCACTCCATGTTTCCACTTTATGAGGGTTGCATTGTTTTGTCGACATGACAAGGACAAACGTGATCGCTCGTGTCTGCGACAGGAGAACAAATGGATGAAGCAGTTTCTGGAGGAGGAGCAGAAGTCTCGCAAAGAGCTGGAGAGGGTGGTGCGAAAGCTGGCCAAGCAGAAGAACGACTGCACGTGGGACGACGGCGGCGGCGGCCACTGAACACAGAACGAGCTATGTGCGCGCATGCGTGTGTGTTTGTTTGTATGAGTGCGAGTCAAAATGCATAAATTTGAAATTTGCGTTACAGTGCAAATACATGTGGTCGCGCTCTGTCGGGGTTTTCTAACCTCAACTCACATCTACATAGTTCCTTGACGTGAAGATGGCAGCAATGCGCCATTTTTTGGTCTTAATTGAACACCTCAACTCACTTCAACATAGTTGCTTGACACCAATTGGTGGCTCCTTGAAAAATGAGCACGTCTAAAGATGCATTGCTTTTCATTAAATGCCTGCAACCACACGCACACGCTCGCTTTTTCACACCCCGTCGCCTCTTTTGCCGAACGCCACTGTGAACTGTTTTCCAGGAAGTGGGGGTGGGGGGGGGGGGGGGGGGGGGGAAAGCTCACGGCAGCCTCTGTTTCTTTTTTTTTTTTTTTTTTTTTTTTTTTTTTTTTTTTTTTAATGCTGAAGTCTGAACAGGAAGCAGCTTTCAGGTCCGCCGTTGTTGTTGTTGTTGTTGTTGTTGTTGTTGTGTGCGCTTCTGTTACAATGTCAACTTTCTCCACTTTGTCATTTTTTGTTTGGCGTGGTGTTAGGGCGTCGCAAAATTAAGCTATGGACTGGACATTTAGAGTTTTTGTTCATATCAAAGTCCCCGCCCATCAATGTTACGTGCGGCTCTTTTGTTCAAAAGCTGCATGAATGTCTGATTTCCCAACGTTCACGCGTAGCAGTTGGTGTGTAACATTGTAAATATTCTCAAATAAGTCAGATAATCACATTTATAGACTGATGCTAAACAAACTGATGAGTACGAAAATAATGCTTCTTATTTCTAAAATGTATGTATTGTTTTTATTTACATATTAATTGTGGTTTGGATTTTTTTTAATGCTTTATTTATTTATTTGTGGTGTCTCACTCACTCTTTGGAATACTAGTCTCAAATAAGAAAAATGGCTACAAAATGTTTTTTTTGTTTTGTTTTGTTTTTTAAAACATGCAATTTGTCAAAAAGTCTTCCTTGTGGATTTATTAGCTGAGCCTAAAAGTGCCTCCCGGTAAGGCTTTTTTTTTTTTTTTTTTTTTTTTTTTTTAAAGAACTAAAATGTTATTTTTAAATCAAAGGTTGTAATAATATGACAAATATAGTACAAGAAAGCAATAACGGAGAGCGAATTTCAATTTTATTAACAAAAAAAAATGTGTACAGTTTTGCTGCGCAGGTCCCAATTTTCATCATCGCCATACAATCGGTACAAATTGGCGGCTGTCTTGCTCAAAAGCACTGTGGCACTATAAATGCCACAGACAGCCACTCTGCTTCCTGTATACTTTATTTTGTTGTGTGGTTTTTTATATAGGACTATATATATATATATATATATATATATATATATATAAAATCTTTAAATGTCTGCAGCCTCACTGAGCACTTCACTGCAGTGACAATTTTCATCTAACCTCAAGTCTGCTTGTAAAGGTTCTATGCAATTATTATTGTATTGTTGCATTTTTTTTCTATCAGCACTCTGTACTTTACATTGTCATTCTTTTATTAAAAATTTCATATTCTGAGCGTGGTTGGTTTGACAAAGGAAATGGTGACTCTTTTGATCCTTACCATACATCATGGAAGGTGTTGCAAGCAGACTACACGCACGCACACGCACACGCACACGCGCACATCCTGCCGGTATGTAACTTTCACTTTTTCCGCACTGTTCACATGTGACCAAGTTGTTCCAACAAATGCACAATTTACAAGACAATAACTGTTTGAGTGTTACGGTATATTTATTGAGGTGCTTGCATATATAACCCATGCTTGTGTAGCTTGTGTTTTTTTTTTTTTTTTTTATACATGTTAACCCCAACACGGGGAGAAGCTGAGATTTGAACCCAGAATCTCAAAACTGTGAGGGACACAAACACTCGGCTACCATGCTGCCCTGATTTCTTTGCTTTTTAAAAAAAAAATGTAATTAATATTAGCATCTATTACAAAACATAAACTAGATATGTTGGGGGGAAAATGTATTTGTTGCAGTTGAAGTACAAACCACCGTTTGCGCCATATAGTTGAAATATTTGTAGCCGTTATATATATATATATATATATATATATAAATCACATTTATTGTAATTCACATTCTGAATGCTACATAGTGCTGAAAAGTTTTTAAATAAGATTTAAATATTCAATAGTGCGCTTTCAGGAAAGTCACAACACATTTTATAGTCATTTTTTCTCCATACAATTAGTAAATTAAAATGTATACATTCAGTAATTAAAAATAATTTGTTTAAAAAAAAAAAATACCATGACACGCCTGTTAGAAACATCTGAAATTCATTATAGAATGGAAAAAAGAAATAATTGAACACGTACAGGGAATTCTGACCCGTTCCAAATAGCACCTGGCTTGTGGTGTAGAGTTGAAAACAAGAAAATGTCAAGAAAGCCTACTTGAACACCTAAACTTCACGCAGGCTTAATTGGAGGCACTTTAAGTGGTAGCAGGTGTGTGCTGACTCCCGTTTTAGTAGATTTTTTTTTTTTTAATTATGATCACATCCCAGTTTTTAGAGGGTGTGCACACTTTTACAACCACAAGTTTGTTTGTTGTCATTTTCTCAAAAAGATTCAAATATGTTTTCGTAATTAAGTTAAACAGGTTTTCGGTCACATTAATGGTGGAAAATATTAGAAATTATTTTGCTGGGTGCCTTTTTTTAATTTTTTATTTATTTTATTTACATCTCAAAAACCTGCCACTTAAAAGGGATGTGTAGACTTTATATGCAGTGATCTCATTTTTCAGAGGGATATATTTGGTTTAAAAAAAAAATAAAAAATCAAACATAAGTCCTTGAGCACAAAAACTTGTCCAGCAGCCCAGCTGTAATGAATAATAATAATAACCACAAAAGAATCATTCTCAGCGCTGTCTTGAAAAGTTTGTCCAATAGAAATAAATAAAGTTTCGTCCTCTCGTCCACACCTGTCAAAGTTTGTACATCCCAAAGCTGGTGGCCGTCTCGCTGTAGTCCACCAGGGACAGGTCCTGCACCCACAAGCTGAGCTGATTCCCCCTCTCCAGCGAAATCACCTCCCCCGTGGAGGCGGTGCACAGCTGGGGCTTGGACCCGGACCCCGAGGCGTCGATGCTGCAGTAAGCCCGCGTGGCCACCGTCTCCTCGGCCGACTCGCCGCGCCGCAGCTTGACGGCGCTGGCCAGCGGCCTCTCCAGGTCGCCCTTGGAGAAGGTGACCCTGGAGAAGACCACGTAGTCCCCGGGCTGCAGGACCGTCAGCCAGCTGTTGTGGTGGTAGTTGATGTTGCTTCGCACTGAGTGTTTCATGTCCCACTCGAGGTAACCTGCTGGGGAGCGAAGAAGACGTCAGCAGGTCTGTTAAAATTGGTATTCTCAAACTGCGGTCTGTGATGAGCAAGAATGTTGTAGTCTGTAAAATACTAAAAAATGAATACATAAATGAGAAAAGTGTTGTGCACCTTGATCTGTTTGCATATATAAACAAAAAGCTTTTGTTGCCTGTAACTGCTTCCTAAAATCTTTTGGAAGTGCACAGCACTTATCCACTTTGATGGACAAGTAAGCACCATGTTTCAACTCTGAATTCCTTTACTCGTTTTTTTTTTTTTTTTTTTAAATTGACAAAATATAAATTGACAAATCAGTATCAATTGTCAATATAACAACAACCAACAACGAACATATATTACAAACACACGTACCAGTTCAATGTTACATAATTATAAACTAAAATTACCTGTAAATATAATCCTTAATAAAAAAAAAAAAAAAAAAGAGAATTCAACAAAACAAATTAGAATATATATTCAAAACATGTTGACCTTTCTTATTGTTTACAAATTTAAGAGATTTAATATCAATCAAAAATACCTTAAAGCATTGAGTAAATTTGAAAAACAAAGTTGCTAATATCTTTCTTTGTATGCAAACCAACTAATAATATTTGATATTGATCTGTCTACGTAATTAACTCTTATTAACTCTGCAGATGTCATTCAATAAGCTCCAGTGGAGTGCGCCATCTTCACGCCTCCATTTTGAGAGACAAGTACCATTTTCCTCCTGTATTTTAACACGGTAAGCGAGAAAAGGTCGAACTTACTAAATACTTTTATGTCCAATATTAGAAGAACATATGTTACGATTACGAAGAATGAACATCAATCCAATTTTGTGCGTAGCTAGCTGCTACCAACAAGTAAGCTAGCAAACTTCGACAAATTAGCCGTGTTAGCTAGCTACCTGTTAGCTACCGAAGTTGTCAATCCTTCATTTTCAAGACAATTATCCCGCAATCCATTTTTAAAGTAAAATTCTTGCACTGTACGATCTTTTAGTAATCTTAGTACTTTTGATTTATTTACTTTGATTTTAAATCATTCGTCCTTGTTTGTTGATATTTTGCTCAGTGAAGCACATTGAGTTTGCAAGCTATGCCTCGTAAAAAAAGAATACAGTAAAAGAAAGCGGTTGAGGTGATTTGCTTACATGTTGACAAGTGTGCTCGGTTCGCCACAATCATGCGGGCGAACGTTCTGGAAGAACTTTGTTGAAAAATAGCTGCAACCAACACAAAACATATTTACATTTGCAGTACATATATATTATATCTCCAGTTTTACGTGGCTAACTCGGTGATTCCCAACCACTATGCCTTGAGAAATAATCAGCATTATCAAATTTCATTTATATTGTCCGTGAAAATGGTATTTAGTTACTACATGTTTATCTATACCAGTGAAGTATAGTGAAAAGCAGAACAATTAAATGTTCCTTTAGATGGCAGAAGGTACAATAAACCTGTGTATCCATTTGTTATCATTCACACAACACTATCTTTTTTGTTGTTGTTAAACTACTATGCACATGGCTCAAAAAAGTATGGGAAACACTGGTCTAGCTCATGTTAGACAAGAAAAAAAAGAAACGAAACAAAATAAACATACTCTACCTTCAGATAACGGTGGCGGCTTTTCCTGTTGGGTTAAAAGATAGAACATGTGAAAGGTCATTGAGTGGTCCCAAAATTAGGTACACCTCCAATCTTGTGAAACAAGAGCTGCAGCAAAAGTTATTTAAACAAACAAAAAGAAAAGTTTTAATTCAAAATACGAACGTGTATCATGGCTGTAGTGTTACGAATATGTGTAATGTATTAGTCCATCTAATTTGCCTCTTAAAGACACTTTTTTTGATTGAAATGTAATTTGTTTTTGCTGCAAAGCACGAGAAATGCGTAGCCTATTGAGGAAAAATTGTGCCGCTGTAAACATTATCCACTGGACTAATACATTACATGACAAATTTGCTTTAAAATTGAGTTACAGATTATTTTGAATATTTCATTTGATGAATTCATCTTGCTTATCTTATTGTACTTTCAGTCCACAAATTACTGTAAATTACAAAACTTAAATGGAGTATCTTTTCTAAATATGAATATAAAAGTGCAATACTGTACATTTGTTTGTCACATTTTGTTTAATCACGCAAAATGTTGCACAAGACTTAATGAACTTGAAATGAAAACTGAGTTTATTTTTTAATTCAATATGTTTTCTGATTATAAACTGATTATAGTATAACATTTTCATACACTAATTTTATACACATCCTTGACTTAAGGGGCCACTTATAAATATCCTTTAAAAAAGAAGAAGTACTTTTTAATCACATAACAAGTTCTAGACTGTTTTTCTGATTACAATTTAATGTTATCTATCTTGAAATATTTTGACAGTACAGGACTGTCTCAGAAAATTAGAATATTGCGCTAAAGTCCATTATTTTCTGTAATGAAAAAAAAACAAAAACAAAAAAAAAACATCATACATTCTGGATTCATTACAAATCCACAGAAATATTGCAAGCCTTTTATTATTTTAATATTGCTGATTAGAGCTTACAGCTTAAGAAAACTCAAATATCCTATCTCAAAATATTGGAATATTTCCTCAGACCAAGTTAAAAAAAAAAAAAAGCCATAATGTTTGGCATTTTTGCTTATTTAATTGCATTACAGAAAATAAAGGACTTTATCACAATATTCTAATTTTCTGAGACAGTCCTGTACAGTACTGGAGTCCGTATTGTCTTTATTGGCCAAGTATGCAAAAATACACTTGGAATTTGCCTCCGTCAGCAAACAGGCCACTTTAGCAACATAAGATATCCAGTATTGCGGTGATCATTAGTGTATATTCATTGACATTATTGCAATTACTTTTAGTTACACAATCACATATTTTTGTTGGTACTTAAATGTAAAATAAACTCTATTTCTGAGGTCATCAAATAAAATGTTTGCTCAATGTGACACTGAAAAAAATACAACTTAAAAAGTCCGTCTGAAGTGTTAAGTGAGCAAACCTATACATTGAAAGTTTCCCTCACTAAGTGAAAGCAACTATTTTTTTGTTACCGTTCTGCCCATGTAGTAGAGGAGGTAGGCGAATCCCCCCGCAGTGAGCAGCAAATGCAGCACCGCGAGGCCCAGAAGAGAGCGAAGCAAAGTCTTGTTGCGGCCGGCGGACGAGGCCTGAGGCTGGAAGAGCACCTGAGAGTGGCGTGGGGGCAGTGGCGGCGGGAGCGATGGCACGCCGCTGTGGTACGTGTCGATCATTTTACTGGAGACGAGCCGGTCAAAGTGGCATCACGTACGCTTTCACGCTGTCATATGTGAATCGTCGCTGCAGCGTCATTTTCCCTTCTTCTCCTCCTCTTCTTCTTGGCGGTGATGGAAAAAAAAAGTTTGCTTTCATTTGCATTTCCTCTCTTGATGAGGTGAGAAATCAACTCGGCAGCATCTTCCTTTCGCACAAAGGTTAACCTTGAAGGCCCGCCTGTGGCCTAAAAACACTACAGAGGAGGCGCTACAGCAGTGTTTCCATGTCAGGCACATTTTTATGCAAAATGAATATTATGCTTTTATGATCCAATGTAAAAATAATACAGTGGTACCTCTACTTACGAAATTAATTGGTTCCGGAAGAAAGTTCTTAAGTAGAAAATTTTGTAAGTAGAGACGCATTTTCCATGTAAATGCCCTAATCCGTTCAGAGCCTCCCAAAATTCAGACATAAATGTTTTATAAATCATAAAAATGCATCAAAACATGTAACAAATACATGTTACAATTAGATTATTGCACAATAAATGAGACTTCTGCGTAATGTAAAAAACAAAGAATAGAGTAAAGAATAAAAATGATGGTCATTTACCTTTTTAACTGCTGTCCTCATCGTTTTTTGCCCTCTTTGGTTCATGTTCTCTCTCAGAAGTGTTTTTTCTGCCTGGTGTTTTGCAAAGAACTGATCCAAGGATGTTTTTTTGTTTGTTTGTTTGTTTGTTTGTTTTTTGTTTTTCTGAAACAAATTCTGAAACGTCATGGAAACTTCCGGTATGGCGAAGCATCTTTCCCCCCCCCCCAAAAAAAAAGGCCCGTCTCGTCGTAATTAAAAACTTACTGTGCCTTCATCAATCACCAATTGTTTGAATTTTTGCACAAATTCGTTGGCCGTTAGTTCATACATTTACGAAAAATCGGAACACTTCATGGGCCGCGGTATGAATGATGAGGACGCTGTATAGACACCGATCTAGTATCTAGGCTCATAGATACCTATGGTAGAGGTTCCTCTTAGCCAATGGGATGCCAGAACGATGCACAAACACCGATCTAGTATTTACGCTCATAGGTACCTATGGTAAGAAATAGCCATAGCCGAAAGTATTTTGCGTTCGGTAATGTATTTTTACCTTCGTATCTAGAAATTTCTTTCGTAACAAGAGGCAATATTTTCCCGTTGAGGCGTTTCGTAACTCGAAAATTTCGTATGAAGAGACGTTCGTAAGTAGTTTAGTTAGTTATTTTCTTAGCTTATTTCCAGCAGTGTCAAGCATTTTGATACCTGGGAGTTTTTTTTTTTTTTTGGTCACCATTTATGGCAATTTGGTACTATGGAACTATTTTGAACTGATTTGAGAAGCTTCATTAAGACTAAAATAGTGCTTTGCCGTCATCTTGTGGCATCCTGTTGTTAAGGAATTATATTGAAGTGTGCTGAGGATCTTCATTAAGTTTGACAAAGGGTTGTGTTGCTGCTTCGATGCCAAGGAATTATAAGTGATCTTCGCAGCATCGTTTCAGTAAAAGAAATGATTGTCCTCCCACAGCCCCTTGAATCAGTGGGTGCTGGTGTCTGTGGACCTCACTTTGCTTTATCTATCCTTCCCTCCTTCCTCTCTTTAGTTTTTCCTCTGGTCACTTGAGATCTCAATTTATTGGAAGTTTGAGGTTTCTGGGGTTGGCATAAGACTCTGGTTTTGTAACCACGCAGGAGGGGTTTTGTTGGTTCTGGATTTCACTTTGATGGATTGGATGTACTGGCTTTCATGGATCTCACTCTGCCTTATCGATCCTTCCCTCCTTCCTCTCTTTAGTTTTTCCTCCGGTCTCTTGAGATCTCGCTAAATTTGCTGGAATTTAGAGGCTTCCGGGGTTGGCGTAAGACTTTGATTTTGTAATCATGGGGAAGGCAGGAAGTGTTTGGTCGGTGCTGGATTTCACTTTGATTTATCTTTCTTTTCTCTTTATTTTTTTCTGACCTTTTCTCTGGTCTCCTGACCATTTAAACCTCACGACTCTGGCAAGATTCTGAAGTACCTGGTTAAGGCGAAGGGTAATGGGATATTTATAAGGCTTTAGGTGAATTAATGAGTATAAATTTAAACGTATTTGCACGCGCACGCACGCACGCAAACGCACGCACGCAAACGCACACACGCAAACGCACGCGCACACACACACACAAAAAAAAAAAAAGAGCAATGATGATAAGACGTTGAATCGGTAAGACTACCGAATGAACAATTCTGAGCTCTAAAAAAATAAAAAATAAAAAAAATAAAATAAAAAGAAATGATTGTCCGCCATCTTGTGGCGTCATGGTGTCAACGAACTATGTAGATGTGAGTTGAGGAGCTTCATTTAGTCAAAAAGTCGTGCTTTGCCAGTTGCCACCATATCTTGGTGTCAGAAACTATTAATCACGATTAATTTGGTAATAATGGAAATCACAATTAGTGCAATCATATGTTTTTTGGTACAAAAAAAAAGAAAATGTTTAAAACACGTAAAAAAAATATTACGACAAAAAAAAAAAAATGTTTTTGAAACACAATCATTATGCAAGTTCCTTTTGGACCAAACAGGATTTATTAAAAACAGTCATTAAAAAAAACTAAAAATAAAAAAATAAAATATATATATATATATATATATATATATATATATATATATATATATATATATATATATATATATATATATATATATATATATATATATATATATATATATATATATATATATATATATATATATATATATATATATATATGAAAGGTGTAAATAGGCTATATAAATTTAAACAACTCAGAATTTTTATTAATAATCTTTTATTTGTGTGTCCGATTATACCAATTTTTTTATTATGGAGTGTAATAATTGAAATTGTAATTGAATTTTGATTAATTGTATAGCCCTAAAAGGAACTATGTAGAAGTAAATTGAGGAGCTTCATTTAGACCAGGGATCTCTTGAGTTTGGTCTTCGAGAGCACCCATCCAGCCAATTTTTAGACAAAAGTAGTGCTTTACTGCCATTTGTGGCATCTTGGTGCCAAGGAACTTTGTTGAAGTTGGTTGAGGAGCTTCATTAAGACTGATTGAGTGCTTTGCTGCCACCTTGTGGGATATGGGCGCCTTGGAACTTTGTTGACGTGAGCTGAGGAGCTTCATTCAGACAAAAGTAGTGCTTTGCTGACGTGTGGTTATCTTGGTGCCAAGGAACTTTGTTGAAGTTGGTTGAGGAGCTTAATTAAGACTGAAGGAGTGCTTTGCCGCCACCTTGTGGGATCTGGGTGCCCTGGAACTTTGTTGACGTGAGCTGAGGAGCTTTATTCAGACAAAAGTAGTGCTTTGCTGACGTGTGGTTTGTGCCAAGGTAATATGCTAAAGTGAGTTGAGGAGGCCCAACTGTTGCGGACTTAGGATGTGCCGCCTTGCTATGAGTGCAGCATTCTTATGAGAACCAGGTCAGGACTGTGTTTTCTTGCGACTCAGCTGGATGTACGCTAGGTGAAGCGTGAGCGCATTGCGGCCTATTAGCGAGACCACGCGGCGACTGTGACATTTGTGAAACGTTGAAATTGGAGCATGGGGCCCACACATTGCTCACCACCAAGCTAACTGTTCAAGGAAAAGCGAAGCTCGAGTCGTTTGTTTTTGTTTTTTTTCTCACATTGTTGGCTTCACAGTGCGTGTGAAGGTTCTGTCGTGTCCAACAGTCGAGGTTGTGCGTTTGAATCTCTGCTGCCAGACTTCCTGTGCGAACACTCTTGTGCTGAATTGTGGCGATTATAGCATGAAACTTACCTTTAACATTTAACTTTTCACAATTTTTGGAGTTTCTCCTCCTCACTTAACTAATTGCCTTTATTCTTAGCAGTTGTTAAATGGCACAATTGCAACATGCAGTTAGCTAGCTAGCTGGCCCAAAAATAGGTAGCCACTTTAGAGCGCCTCATTGTTGGCTGTGAGTGTCATGGTTTGAGAAAACACCAGATTGGGGTGGGGGGGTTCTTAATTGACAGCTGGACCGGGGCTCTTTAGAGCGCCTCATTGTTTGCCATGAGTGCCTGCATGTCAGTGTAAGTGAAGGTTATTGAGTTGCTTTCTCATCTATGAACTTAAAAAAAAAATCCTAAGAAATCCTGATGTAATCATAATTTATTCTTGAAAGGGGTTACAAAAAGAAGGAAACTTATTTCGTGTGCAAAGAAGTTTTATTATTTTCGTTAGTAGTTATCAAAATAAGTATTGTGTATATACAGTAAATGACAGTAAAAATGCATCTTTTTTATTTCAGACTCTCTACTAATTTTAAAGGGATACTTGACCAATTGAGCCATTTTCAGCAGTAAAAAGTTAATATTTAGCCCAGAATGAATTTGATAATTCCATTATTTTCCATTTACAATTAATAGCTTTCCTTCTACTGTTTATGCCTATAAGAATAGTTGACGTTTCAATTTGTATGTCTTTGTGAAAAAAAGAGAGAAATAGTAATGAGCAAAGTTTTCTGTCGTATGAAGCTTATTTTATGTCAGATGAATGATAAAGGTGGCAGTACATTAATAAAAGTACTTTAAAGGAACATTACAATAAACAGCTTGAAGCAAAAAACACTTTGCCTCTCATTTGGAGGGCTCTTAGCTATCTGCCCAACTGCATTCAGGGAGTGTTTGAACTTTGAACACATAAAAAACAAAACAAGACAAAAAACGGCCAACCTTAATGCAGGTAGGAAATAAGATGAAAAAGTACAAAGTAACACAGAAGCAAAAATACTGCTATTTGACAGCTCAAATAGAATGTCACGTTTTTTTTGTTTTTGTTTTTTTTGCAGTGGCGGTCCTGAATACCGATTTCAATGCTTTCATGCATGCAGATTTGAATTAAAAAAACTAACACTGAACACTGAACACTTGAACATGGAGCTCATTGACAAAACTCATGAACAGAAAACACGATGCAGATGAGTAAAACCTTTTGTGGGTGTACACATTTAAGACAAGGGTTAATTGGTAAAGAATATGTGTACTTTTCCTAAGGACCCACTCATATTCTTAATTATCAACCATTATTTGCCAAACGAATGAACAAAAAGCCTATTTTTTTCGGAAAAATAGCCCTACAGTCACAATAATTAAATCATCTATCCTATACATTTATTTATTTATTTATTTTTTTAGAAAAACACATTGTAATACAGTATTACGAGCATAAATGTGTTTTCATTTTTTCTTTTTCTTTTTATCTTTACAAAAACTAACTTAGTGAAAGTAATTAGTTTATTATGTTTCTTTTATTGATACGACAGCGTATCAGGGCCACGTATAAATAATTTCTTTAGAGGGTGGGGGCAATATTCCGACAAAAAATATTAAAATGTATATTAATTTGTACGTTTATGTTTACAGAATTATTATTTACACGACTTGACTTGACATTTTGCTATTTTTATTTTTTATTTTTTATACAAGTATCTAAGTTGTTCTGTTGAATCTGCTGCTCTCCGTCTTTCACTTGCATTTACCTAAAGTGTGCTACCTTCTGATTGGTTAGTGCTAATCAGCTGATTGGGGATCACAAAATGTTGGCGCTCGAGCTACCAGTAAAGTTTAAATTAAGAATGAATCCGTCTCCATTCTGCCTTTTCATTTTATAAACGAATCCTCAAATGATTATACTACAGCTATGCTACATGTATTTCTCAGAAGTTTCTGAGTTTTTTTTTCTCGTAAATCTGCCACTTTATAAACTTACAAATCTGCCACTTTAGAAAGTCGCAAATTTGGGGGGGTTTTTCTCGGAATATTGAACCCGCCCTCTAAAAAAATATTTATACGTGGCCCTAATACACTATCATATATTGACACAGCAGTGTGCTTAATGAAAATGAGACAACATAATAATTACTGGCAAATTATTTTGCTCACCCCCAAGGTTAGCTTGCACTCCAGTTCAACGACAACGTAACAATCATTTATTAGCAGGGACAACAAAGACACGCTAATGGTTCTAATGATGTCCATTTTGGAAGCTCTGATAGCCTCCAAGAAAGCCTGACTGCACCTGCTGGATTGCGTACGAAGGCTTACCGGGCTCAAAGCCTCCGGTGGCCTCCACAGAGTCTCTAAATCCTTGAGGCGCCATCCAGTTGGCCAGATGCTCCGCCTTAGAGCCGGAGGCCACGCCGGGCGCCATCTCGGCGCGGTCGCCGTGCAGAAGGTTGAGCAGCGACGAGGCGTACTGCTGCCCCGTCAAGCTCAGATCTTCCGCCGAATACGGCAAGCCCGACGACATCTCCCCGCTCCTGCTGATGAACGGGTGCCACGGCCCGGCGAGTTCGTCGGCGGGGGCGAAAGACAAGTGGTGGCCCGCCGCTGCCGCCGGCGGAGGCTCGGCTAGGTTGGTGTGGCAGGCGCTGCTCTCCTCTGGTGGGGATATGAACATCAGTCCCTTATGTCACTTATTCCCAACCACTGAGTAATCATCTGCCACAGGAAATTGCACTTAACTCATTCAAACCCCAAAACGTGTAAAAACGTTTTCTAATACTTTGTCATTCACTCCCAAAAACGTCTTTTTACGTTTTGTGTGTTTTTGTTTTTGTTTTGTTTTTTGTTCTTTTTTTTTATGCGAGAGCATACAGAAGACTTTGATGCAGCTTCTGACATGTGGCTTAAAGAAATGGTAGTTATTACAAAAAACGGCCAGCAGGTGTCAGCAGAGTATAATCAGCCAGGGCCATGTTGCAACAAGCTCTTTTTGACAGTTTTCAACAGGTTTGTGAAGAATTATGAAACTTAGCTATATTCTAATGCTTATTGCTACAAAATGTAAACAGATACATTTTTTCCTGATGTAAGAAGAGACTAATCTTTCTTTGGGTAGGTTCCATGTTTTTTTTTTGTTTTTTTTTTAATAGCAATAGAACACAATTTTCTGTGGGCCTTGCAAAATCAGTCAAAATCCAGTAAAACAGCCGGGAGCGAAGGGGGTTGCTGCTTCAGTGGAAATGGCTGCAAGTGAATGAGTTAACTGGACCAAAAATTATTACTCAAAAAACACAAGAATATCTATTTTACAGTGACCCCCACTTCTTCTCAGCTTGGAATTTACAGATTCACATTTGTGGATTATTTATGTTGTTGTTGCTTACTGTATGTATCTGTTAATATTTATAATAAAGTATATTTCCTTTATCTATGCTCAAGCCAAAGCAATAAAAGTCATGCTTTGCTGCCATCTAGTGGCATCTCGTTGTAAAGGAACTGTTGAAGAGAGTTGAGGAGCCAAATTTAGACAAAGCTAGTGCATCTGGTGGCAAACCGATGCCAACAAACTACGGGGAGGTGTGTTCAGTAGCTTCATTTAGACAAAGGTACTGCTACAGCACCATCTTGTGGCATCTTGGTGCCAAGGAACTATGTTGAAGTGAGTTGGAGGTGCTTAATTTAGACAAAAGTAGTGTTTTGCCAGCATCTTGTTGGATCCTGATACCAACGAACTAGGATAAAGTGAGTTGAGGAGCTTAATTTGGACAAATGTAGTACTTTCATGCCATATTTTTTCTTGACATCTTGATGCCAAGGAATGAAATTGAGATACATTTGGACAAAAGTAGTGTTTTGCCAACATCTTGTGACATCTTGGAGCCAATTAGCTATGTTGAGGTGAGTTGAGCATCTTCATTTAGTCAAAAGTAGTGTTCTGGCATAATCTAGTGGCATGTCCGTGCTTTGAACTATGTTGAAGTTCGTTGAGGAGCTTCATTTAGACAAAAGTAGTGTTTTACTGCTATCTTGACCTTTTTGGGTGGCGGCCTGACAACAATTGCTACTTACTTTCAATTACCACTTCAACTTCTGTATCCGCTTATCGTGAGTCATACAACTGAATAACAGCAAAGCGTTCAAATCAACTGGCCCAAAAGTCAATTGAGACCATCTCTTCCTCATTTCCTTACACAAGACTTTCTATCTGTGCTCGCTTACCGAGCTTGATGTTTTTGCGCATTTTCTTGGCCTTGACAGCTGGCGCGTTGTCCTTGGCCTCTTTGCTGAGAGCGCGGCTGAAGTGAGCGTCCACCATGCTGCCGATGTCGCCCCGGAAATACCTGAGGATCACACTGCGGGAGTGCCCCTCCACCTTGACCGGCACCGGACTCTCCATGCAGTCCTCCATGGGTCAGTCGGCACTGAAAAACACGGAGGACAAACGCGCTAGGTAGGATATACGTACAGTATACGTACGTGAACATTTTATTTTATTTTTTTTTAACAATGTTTTTATGCTTGGTGCTTCCCAACCATTTTTGATCAAGACACATATTTTAAATTGAAGAAAATCTTGGTTGATTGGCAAACAGCACCTCACACCCCCCACTTTTAACTAATTTGCTCCCAAAGATGTATAAATACGTTCTAGTTTAAATGTTTTAGTGTCCCAAAGACGTAGGGACTCTAATCTTTCTTTTGGTAGGTTCCATGTTTTTATAGCAAGAGAGCACAATATTCTGTGGGCCTTGCAAAATCAGTCCAAATCCAGTGAAACAGCTGGGAGCGAAGGGGGTTGCTTCAGTCAAAATGGCTGCCAGTGAATGAGCTCAAGATGGGGTTCCTCCAAATTTGTTTTCTATTTTAATTAAATCGGCCTTACAAACAAAAAACAAAAAAACAGACTTAGATCACACCACAAATGCTAATAAGAAATCATGCATTTTACCTCAGTTATTATTTTCCAAATATTGTTTTATTATTACATTATTTTCTACTTTTTTTCCAATGAATGTTTTTACTTTTTGTTTTATCTTGGTCTTACTCCTGGTAATTGATCTAGTTACACGTATTGTAATTTTTTCATTTGTCTATGTTAATGCCGTGGTAAGCACTTTGGTCAACATTACACTCTAAAAAGTAGTGGATTGAATACAAATACTATGAGTACTACTTTAAGTGTACCGCAAGTTCAAACTTGTTGAATGGGCAAGGGTAAATAATAATAATAATAATAATAATAATAATAATAATAATAATAATAATAATAATAATAATAAAATTAAACTAGAGGTCAAATTGGACTCCACAAACATCACATTGTAAAAGGCAGTAAAGAAAAGTAATGTGCTAATTAAAAAATAAATAAAAATGCACATCTTATTAAGTATATAACATGTACTTTACACACACATATTATTATATTTATTTATTTTTTGTCCTATATATATGCCCTATGCGCTTAAGCGTCACGATAACCTCGGAAAAGATGATTGAGTACAAATGAAGAAATGATCACTTATTGTTGTACATTGTTTGTTGTAACCAGTCATGTTAACGATCAAAAATACACATTTGAAGTCGTCTTACCTGACCAAAGGCGCGAACAACAGGTGCGTCGTAACTTTTGCTTGCAAACTTGATGTCGTTTACCTACATGAGCAGCTACCAAAATTTCTGGGAAGATTTTGTTGCTCGGCTTCGCGTTAAACCGTCCGTCATTGATTGGGTTAAAAATAACAACGGCAGCTTTCTTTTTCTTTTTTTGTATAGTGGAGCGACCAAACATATCGCTCACTGATGTGATATGTGAGCTTGTTAAGGGTGTGTGAGGTGTTTTGTGCTCAACTATGAGCAGAATGTCATCCAGCAAGTTCAGCCAGAATCCCAAACACTCAAGGCAGATGAGGGGAAAAAAAAAAAATCCCCGAACGCAACAAACATCGCTGCCAATAACTGATCAAAATGCGCAAGCCTCTGTGAATTTAGGAAAAGAAATGGAAAATTCTTCCAAACCGGCCAGAAAACATCGACAAACACCATTGAGAGACTTGCAAATAACTTTTGAAATTGTTGCACTGTTTACATAAACAGACAGAAATTGTTAAACAATGGAGACTTCTTTTTTTTTAATGCGTGAAAGTCTCATATATTGAGTATTTTGTTCAAGAATCAGGTAAAGAAGACAAAAAGGAATAGTAACTAACACCCTTAGATGACAAGAGGGAAAATAGTGTGTCAAGTTTCTTGCTTAACTCTAGCAGCATAATAAGAAGAAGAGGCAAAGTTTAGTATCTCCAATTGGGGCACAACTGGTATGCAAAGCAATAATAAGAGACTAAAAGAATGTTCGGCAAGAATGCCGGAAAAAGTGTTTGACAAGAACCAGGGGAAAGTTATTACGTTAGCCAAGAAATGGGAGAGAGAATGGGTGTCAAGAGTAACTGTTATGTTAGTCAAGAATCAGGGGAAAATGATTTTAGACAACAGTCAGGGATTATTGTGTCAGTTGCAAAGCAGGGGGTGGGGTGGGGGGGGTTGACAGTAGTTATGGTCAGTTGTGATTTAGGGAGAAAATATAAGAGGCAAGAACCAGGGAATTGTGATTATTAATCAAGAATCAGAGAAAAAGTAACCTTGCTCTCGCAAGATGAATTCTGGCGGTATTTGTGAGTTCACAAACTCCGGAGAATACATTTTGTACCACTGCCGCTGATAACCGCCGTTCCCGAACCACTGGTGGGTCGGACCAATCACAGAGCGACATTATGTTTGGGGGCGGGATATGCAACTGTGACGAAACCAGGAAGGAGATAGCAAACAAACCTACCATGGACGAATGGACGCTGCAATTACTGTAATTCTGTTCTCGCAGAAATACTCACCTTTCCATTGTTGAATGTTGAACAGCCAGAGGCACTTTGCGCATTTCTAGCTGGTAAGATGTTCGTGCTTTCCCCCCCTTCGATATGAACGAAGACGAAATTTTCACCCATAGCCGTGATTGGTTAAAACAAACGTGCAGAATGTCGCAACGTCCAATCAGCTCGAATTATTGTACAGAATGTCACGCCTTTTCCCGACCAAATGACTGTGGAGAGCTACCAGAGCGATTGCCAGATTGGAGAAAAAGTATATTAGACAAGAATCAGGGAACAGTAATTATGAATAATAATATATTATTATAATTATATGATATTATTTTTTTATTAATTATTTTATTATTTAATTTATTTTTAGAATATATAGAATTATAGAATTTTATATAATATATATTTATAAATTAAATTAATTTATATATAACATTAATAATATTTTTTCATTAACGGAAAATATATTTTGGAGAACAGTCCAATGATTATGTTAGTCAAATATTTGGGTACATGTAATTTTTAGATTCACAAGTGTGCTAGTCAAGAATAAAGGATTGTTTATGGCAATCGTCAATAAACAGACGAAAGTTTGTTAGACAATAATTAGAGAATAGCAATTGTGCTAGACAAGAATCAGGGTTAAATGTATAAGGCAAGAGTCAGGGAATAGCAAGTTTACCAGAATACAGTAAATCAGGTTAAAAATGTGTTCTTACAAATTCTCTGAACAAAAACAAATTTGGAAGGGTATGGTAGACAGACAACAATCAGGGAATATCATGTATGCTTGTCATGACTGGGAAATGATGTCGATTCAGTATTGTTAGACAAGAATCGGGGAAATTAGTATGTTAAATATCTGGAAAAGTGGATTAGTCAAGCATTAGGGTAAAATACAGAGAAAAGTCAAGGGAAGCGTTTGTTTATTCATGTTTTGAAGCAGAACCACGTGAACTCTTAATTGCATACAAGTAATAGTAACAACTCAACAAATCAGTCATGATGCTATTTATTATGCTATTTTTTTTTCCCATAGCAGGGTAAACATGTACACACAACACAATAAGTAAAATAGACATGGAGATGTTTCACAGCTTGCAAACACACAATATCAAAATACAACTTTTCACTCATCAATTTGAACTCATTTAGAATCATTGAATAGCTGCTTGTTGAGCACAAAAGTCTGAATGCTGAAAAACTAAGTGCAATTCGTTCTGGGATTGGAGTAAAATATGTGTGTGCGAACACACAATTTGGCGTATTTGCTAGAATATTCTCTCATCTCGTTCTGGATTTCAATGCCATTTGGTTGTTGTCTTCTTTATAGCGACAAACATGATGCTGCTTTTATGTCATGTTTTGTGTTTCGCAGCTTTGACTGAACCAAGGCACAAAATATATCTTAAAAAAAAAAAAAATCTCATGGAACACCTCCAAATGAAAATTAAGTGAAACTGGATAATTTCGCCCGGTAACGCAAGTTTAAGGCATCAAGTTAGGGCCTGCTTATGCCCCCTTGCGGTTTCCTGTCCTCCGTTTCGGATTCCGAAATGTTCCTGAGCGAGGACGTGTTGACGGACGAGCTGGAGTTAATAAGCTTCTCCTTCCTGCGACGACCACCCGCTGACGCGCTCCAGTCTGAAAACACAAAAACACAGACCTCAATTACACACCCAGTGCGGAACTCACTTCCTCCGTGGAAAGTCCAGTATACCTGAATGCTCGGCCAGTCTTAAAGCGCCACAACACAAATGCAGTCGCCATTGTTTTCTCACGTTTTCTTTCATTGCACAGTGAAAGAGAAAAAGGAAGAACCCTGCGGAAGAAATAAATTTTTTTACCGCTTTTGCAATGAAGCAGACATCTGTTCAATTTTCATCTCGCACCTGAAGTCACATACACATATATATATATATATATATTTTATTTATTTATTTTTATTTTTTTTAAGAATATACAGGAATCCACCCAATGGGTTCTTTTCTGGGTTCTCTTTCGTGATTTTGTAGCTATATTCTGTTCTTCCTCCTGTTTATTTTGGGTGTAATACCACCGTCGACCACTAAAGGGAGCCACACTTTTATTTGACACTGTATACATTTCAAAGAAGAAGAATGACAACAAGAAGTATTTCATATCAGCCAAGTTACAGAAAGTTACAGCTGTAAGTTGATTTTATAATACATACATCTTTGGGAATGTGTACTGTATTTTTGTTATGTATCGTGTTTGTGCTCTCGCTCAATATATGTTTGAATGTCTTGGTATTACTTATAGCCTATTTGTATTGATTATTTATTTACCCTGCAAACTGTTGAAAATGGTGAAAAGGTACATCATGGGCACTTTGCCAGGTCCAACGGAGAAGAAGCCGATGAGCCAGGTGAGACCCAGCAGGATGGTGAGGCTGGCCACCGCCCTCAAGTCCCGCAGGGCGCCGCGGCTGCTGGTCGACGCCTTTTTGTTGGTGGCCATCTGTCGGATCTGAAGCAGAACCACCACGAACACGGACATGTTGCACAACAGGACCAGCAGGACGAACGCCACCACCGTCACGTAGAAGAAGATGTCTTTCTGCAGCCAGCAGCTAGGTACAAAGTCCGAGACATCACACAGCCACAATATTGTTATGATGAGTGTACAAAATACTGATTTGTGTGTTTACTACACAACCTAAGCGCATATTTGCTAGAAATTGCAATGGGACAATTATTTATTTATTTATTTGATTTTTGATTTTTTATGTACAGTACAATTTTGAAATAAAGGCCCCTCAAAAATCAAAACACTAAGAGTGGAACTGATGACAGAGAGGATCAGTTTTATTTTATTTTTTTTATAGGCTGTAGCAGAAAGGGCACTTTTTGTCCAGGGCAAAAGAGCAGGTGCTTGAGCACCACTTTGTGTGCATGTGCCTGCTAGTAGACATGAAACTATTTTTGCTATTTTAACTCATCATTTGCAATATATTCCATAAAATTGTATGTAACCTTATTTTGCACAAATTGGCTATTGTATACTATAGTTGGGAGCACTTACAATTGGTCAGTAGAGTTCCTCTGCTCTGCAGCCTCTGTGACCTGAATGTTCCCATAGGCGTCTTTATCGATGGCCAGCACCAAGCTGACGATGAACAGAGGAACACCTGTGAGGACACAACAGGACGCAGGCATATTTCCAGAGCACCAAACATTTAAAGTAGAACGTATTTATACGTCTTTGGGAGTAAATGAGTTAAATTGTCAATCTTTGACTGCAGCTCCCTTGACTCTCTTGGGTCTTCCACCAACTAAATCCTATACTATACTATACTATACTATACTATACTATACTATACTATACTATACTATACTATACTATACTATACTATACATACAGTGTTCCCTCGTTTATCGCAGGTTCATCTTTCGCGCTTCGCTGTTTTGCGGATTTTTTAACAGTGTTTTTTTTTTTTTTTTTTTTTTTTTTACAGCTTGAGTTTTAGTTTCTTTTATTTTTATAGTCTTTGCGTGGTCGTAGCTCCCCAACCCTACGTTCGACCTGGGACATATGTACCTCTGCGGATTCATCTCGACCAGACCTTTCAAACAGTATTTGTCCCATCGCTCCACAACATTGCATTCCAGAGATAATATAGAAATATATACTGTGCTGTATAATAAGTAAAAAAAAAAAAATGTGTATATATATATATATATAAAAGTAATGGGAATAATAAAATAATAATGATAACACAGATTTCCATTATCACAGGTAGTTTTTGGAACGTAACACCCGCGATAAATGAGGGAACACTGTATAGCGGCATGAACGTCCACCCCCGGACCGACAAAGCTTGAGGACCCAGGTAGAGGGTAGAAGGTAGAAAAGCGCTGCACAAATGAAAGGCCATAATCTGCTTTTCATGACATTTCTCAGACTGTCGCGTCTTTTGCTTACCCCAGCCGACAGCGCAGAACTTGAGGATGTACGCAGGCACGTATGTGTTGAAGACCTTGACCAGGGCAAAGTACATGTGCACGGCCTCCAGAGCCATCCAGGTGAAGGAGGCCAGCAGGAAGTAGTGCAACAAGGTGGCGGTGACGATGCACAGGCTGTAGTCGGAAAAGGACGAGAGCCACGAGTCCAGCAGGAAAAGCAAGCTCAGTCCCAGCAAGGCGGCCGACAGGTTGATGAGAATTTTCGACGGGTTGTCACGGCGCAGCTTTCTGGAATCAGGTGAATGGCACAGTTTTTTTTTGTTTTTGTTTTTGTTTTTAAATCATTCACACTCAATGAGCTCATTTGATTTTTTGCATTCTGATGACTGACTCAAAAGCGAGGTAAGTGAGGAGGGTGATCCCCAGGAAGAGGGCGGATACGCCGCAACCAACGTAGGAGATTACGCTTAAAATTTGACTGTCAGCCTCGCTGATGGGAGATCTGGACACATCCTGAAATCAAAACAGAAGTATTTGTATCAATAAGCATTTTAAAAAATAATTACACACATATCTGTAACTCTGAATTATCTTTTGGGTATCATTTGGAGTACTCAACATTAACAGGTGTTTTTGTAAGCGAAATAGACAATTTAGTCTTCATTAACCAAACGTGCATTTTTGTAAACATCAAAGACAAAATCGTTTTCGCTAATTTAACATTTTTTCAACAAAAGAAAATTTGATGTTCTACGTTCATCCTAGCAAATGTGATTTAGTAAACAGTAGTAGTTTTCAATAACGTGATGTGTTTTTAAACACCAAAGGCAAGTTCAGGTTTTCAGTGACCTAATGCCGATGTCAGACTACGCATTTTTTTTGTCTTACACGACAGTTGCGCTGTCACATTACCCGACAAATTCGCTCCGTGTCGTGGATGGGGCGTGTAGTCACACGACACGTCTGAACGCGACAAGACACCAGCCGATCATCGCGTGTTGTCTTGCCAAGAGAGACGCGTCGGCCACTGTTTGTCGGGGAGGTGGGACAAAAAAAAAAGAAAGAGGCAAGGACAGGGAGTGTTTGCGTGAATATCAAACACTATTATATTGTTTGAGTATTTTTTACTGCTTCATTTATTCCTATTTGACTTGTTTTAGTACGGTGCATTGGATAGTACGCCACTCACTCCGAGGAGGAAAAAAAAACTTGAGAAAAAGTGAGAGCGGGTGACAGTTAAGGCGGCGAGGCCTGGCCCGACTATATGAAAATGTGATCGATCCTCACTAAATATGTGCCCATCCCTACTCGTATGCCCAAATCTCTGAAATTATTAGAACAACAGTCACAATATATTTTGGTCCTCTATTCACGTCGCCGTTGCCTGATGGGTTGCACGGATGCGTGCGCGCTCCATGCAGCCGCAGCGCTGCATCTGGGCGCCCCCCCCCCCCCTCGAGATGCACCTGTCTGGCCCCATCCCATGAAATATCCAGGGGATAAATAAATAAATATATAAACAAATATATACATAAATAAAAAGAGCTATAAAGTGCTGTTCAGTGAGTGATTGATGTTTCGCTCCCTCTCGCTATTGGTCAATGCTGTGGAACCAAACGGACGATGACGTAGGTATGTCACATTATGCGTCAAGACGAGCAAAAAGTCTAACATGCTAGACTTTCGTTGTGATGGTCGTGAACCGTCCCGGACAACAGGCGACCAATCGTTGAACGTGTCACACTACAGGGGGCGACGCTACGTCAAGACAACCCAAAATCGTTTACGACATGCCCTGTTTGTCCGCGACACGTCAGTCGGGCTAAAATCGGGCTGTTTTCGTGTAGTCTGACATCGGCATAAGTCAAACATTGTTTTTGTAAACACTGAGTAAGTCTTTAACAAACCTAACTTATTTGGATTCGTAAACATCAAGGACAGTTTTGAGTCTTGAACAGTAGGTAACGATCAATCATGGCTCAGTTTTCTGACCAAAACCAGAAAACAGGTGAGCCATGATTGGCCGTTACCTACTTCCTCAGCACAGGTGATATCATCATCAGTCGACAGCAAGTGGAAAAATTACTTTTTAAAGGTATTAATTGTACATGAAAAATAAGAAGTTATCAAATTCATTCTGGACAAAGTATTCACTTTTCACTGCTGAAAACTGTTCAGGAAGTCAAGTATCCCCTTAAAATGGTCAAAAACCCAGCATGCGAGTTTTGTAAATCAATGAACCTGACATGCGCGTTTTTGTCAACATTGAAGACAATTTGGAAAAGATTTCTACAGGTGAATTTTTGATACAACTATTAAGTGGGTCCTAATAATGTGGTCATACCAATCCATGAGGGAGAAAAGAAAAAAAATCCTGCTACATGACAGTGTGACCGGTTTGAACTCCCTATGTGCAGTTATTTATAGGAGCTGATTTGATCAGCTAAGCATTGCTTTCCTTCATTTAAAAAAAAAAAAAAAAAAAAAAAGTACCCATGCAAGATGACTCACCAGCAGCACAGCGAAATGTGTGAGGTGCTCGCACAGACATTTGGTCTGATAAGGCGAAAGAGGCCGAGTTTCACAACCCAGTTTGCTCCATCCGCCCCGCCCACCTGACACAAATACAGTACACGTACACAAACAAATACACATAATTAAAGTCGCTTATCAGCTTGGCAGACAAATCCCCGCACTTTTATTGAACTGTTCCACCAAGGGAGTGCCATTAATCTCACTGTAGACCAGCCTGCGAGACCCCAACACAAACTCACCATTTTCTTGGAAATCCCAAAACACACACTGCACCTTGTTGTCATCCTGAAATAAAAAAAAAAAGAAGAAAAAAAAAGGCATGACGTCCATTAAGAATATTGTTTAAATCCCACACTTTTTTTTCATCCATAGACATACATACGTTACAAAAAAGTAAGGTATCACACACTGTAAAAAAAAACAAAAAACTAATTTTCTGGCAAATGGGGCACCAGAAAAATACTGTGAAATAACAGAAAATTAAGTTCTCATAACATGTATAGGACATACCAAACATTGTCGTTATTTTCACTTTTAAAAACAGCCACAACTGACCATTGTAGTCACATATGACGGCTGTTGCACATACCCAAACACCCAAATATGGTCAATTCATATATATATATATATATATATATATATATATATATATATATATATATATATATATATATATTATTAGGGGTGTTAAAAAAAAATCGATTCGGCAATATATCGCGATACTACAGCATGCAATTCTCGAATCGATTCAATAGGCAGCCAAATCGTTTTTTTAACATACATTTTTGATGGAAAAATATTCAACGAAACGTCTAACTTTCATACCTGAAGCATGAAAGAACGTTATATTCATGGAACATCGAATCGTGATCTATGAATCGTGATACGGTATATGTATATATATATATATATGTACTCCGGTCTCTTCCCACATTCCAAAGACATGCACAGCAGGTTAATTGGGCGCTCCGAATTGTCCCAAGGTGTGCTTGTGAGTGTGGGTGGTTGTTCGTCTCTGTGTGCCCTGCGATTGGCTGGCAACCAGTCCAGGGTGTCCCCCGCCTACTGCCCAAATCCAGCTGGGATAGGCTCCAGCGCCCCCCGCGACCCTTGTGAGGAATAAGCGGTCAAGAAAATGGATGGATGGATGAATGGATGTTATTTTACATTTGACATTTTTGTAAATTAGATGTTTTTAAAACAGAAAAACTGTCAAATAAAAGTCAAATTCTGTTATATTACAGTTTTTTACAGTGCATATTTTTCACAAATGTGCATCCAAAGGTTTAAACAAAGTCAACCTGAATTCTCCTCCCAGAGCTATATTGGATTTTAGTGTCACCCCGAAATTTCCCCCCAACGTCCTTTTTGTGAGCATTGTGTGGACAGTCTCACCCGTTTGGCTTTGCCATGACGTAGTGTGATCACCACCCGCTCGTCGTCGCTCAGGTTGCTAACGTGGCTGCCGTTGATGCTTGCCGACACAATGTAAGAGTTCAACATCAAGTTGCCGTGCGTTGTGTTGGCCGTTTGGGGATCCTGTTGGCGATACCAAAAAGGTGATTCCCATAAACCACAAGTTGGCTAGCCTCAAATCTACTCGACTAACTACTCACATTTTGTTCCCTTACTGTACCCAATGTGAAGGAACAAACAAAAGTATGTTCTGAACTGTGTCATTTTTAGATAGCGCAAGATAGTTAAGAGGACAAAGTCCGCTTTTCATTTAGGCTAATGATCATTTATTGTTGAGAAAGATAGTAGGATGCACTTATATGTACAGTAGATACAACGTCAACTAGCTGCTAGCTTACTTTGTTGGTTGATAGTGACTTAGCAAAGGATACACCCTGCAAAGTCATCATCATCAATTTTTAGAATGAGCGGAAGGACAGAATCAACTTGGACAAAAAAAAAAAAAAAGATTCACACGCGCATACCTGGAAGAGGTCTTGTGTTCCATAGAATTGAAACTGGACCCGGGTTTTGTTCCTCTGTCCAGGTGGAAGGAAGTTGTAGAGAGTAGAGGGCAGTGATATGCTCGCATTTGCCTCTGGGGTTGGTTTGCCATCAAAACTCTGGTTGACAAGTACCTGGAAAGCACAAACAAAAAATGATTCTTTATTAGAACTAGACAAGCGTGACAGAAAAATAGAGTTTTAGTCGACTGCTGGGTGTTACATTTGGCTTCTGCAACTCCGAAATGGCGACGGCTCTGAACGTGAGGCCGTTGAATCGCTCGGGATCCACGTCGATCATGGACAGAGCCAGTGAAGGGGCCGTCAAACTGAGCGATTCATTCGGTAAATCCATAGTGTTGCCCATTTGATCGGTCAGGTTCAGGACGCTATTTTGGCAAAGGGAGAGATGAATTAAAAAGTTGAGTGCAGTAGCGCCCCCTGGAAATTAAAAACAAATATTCTGCAAACACCCATTTCCGTAATCGCCACAAAATTAGGATGACATTTCTCATCATGACTGGACATTCGAAAAAGATCTCAGACCAAAATTGAACAGGAAGTCATTTGGTTCTAATGCAGGGGTCTCCAAGTTCGGTCCTCGAGAGCCTCTGTCCAGCCTGTTTTCCATGTTTCTCTCCACTAACACACTTGGTTCATGATCGGGATCGCTATCAGGCTTCTGCAACGCTTGCTGATTAGCTGATCATTAGATTCAGCTGTGCTGAAGAACGTAAACATGGAAAACAGACTGGATAGGAGCTCTCGAGGACCGAACTTGGAGACCCCTGGTCTAATGAAATGAAACTCTTCTCTTCACTTCAACATGGTTCCTTGCGGACAAAGACGCTACAAGGTGGCAGCAAAGAGTGGCATCCCATGTGCCTCAAAGTTTAATGATGAGGTTGATTCGGGTTATGGTTGCTTGTTGCATTAGCATCCGTGTGTTTCGCTTACCTGACAGCCACTGGGGCCACATCCGTATCGGATATTAAGATGTCGGAGAAAACGTGCATGATGTTGTCGCCCAGTGCCGGCGTGACGGTGGTGACTTTGACCACCTGGTGGAGTTTCTCCACCACTGTTTTGAGCTCGGAGGGCGGAAGCTGTGTGGCGTTGCCCAGCGTGCTGTTTACCAGGTCCTGGATTAGATCCACCACTTCGGCAGCGTTATCTGAAGAGTGGCGGCGCACAAGAAATTGGACTCAAACATGACATCTACATTTTCCCCTCCTTGGCAAGACGAGAATAAGAATTTCTCCAGTGGAGAAATTTGGATCTGATATGTGATTGCTCCTCTTACCAGGAGTGACAGTGACATTTTCAAGGTCGGAAATGGAGGCAAGTGGACTGCATTTTGTCATGTCCGGAGTGGCCCAGCTGGTTGTGTCGTTTTCAAGGTGTAATTCACTGAATACAATCGGATGGCAGATAAATCACCATTAGGCATTGTATACAATTCCCTACGTCTCTCCGTGACATCAACATGTACTCCCAAGGTGGCAGTACGAGTAAACAAAACACTTCAGTGTTATTTGACTGAGGCAGAGCTTTGGAGAATCCTGACAAAATGGCTTCAAGCCTTCTTCTCTAACACCACAGTTTGAATGTGTGACGTGTCAGTCGAATAAAAGATGTGATGTGAGGGAAATGATCCCAAACGTTTTTGTTCAATCACTTCTCTGTCACAAAGACGTATCCTAGCGCATACTGCTTGAAAACATTTTAAATCGTCAGAGAGTCACGTGTGAGCTGGAGGCAATCTAAGCCAAGCCACTCAGGAATAGTTACTACTAATAGAGTTGTCAAAATTAATCGATTTTAATAATCATGTAATCGTTTGGAGCCATTTTTTTAGTTTAACATTGTCCAAACCCTCTAATTTCTGTAGTCCTTGATGAAAGAAGACTGATTTCATCTTCTGTGTTTAATCAAAACAAGACATTTTCAAACTTCAGTTATTACTTTGGAAACCAATGACCGAACCAGTAATCACATAGTATAACATCAATTACCCCCCCACACCCCCACACTCCCTTTTTTTTTTTAATCTGTCATGACTGTGTTTTGTTTGGGGCAAGTGCCTGATTTGAACTGATGCAATCAGCATGTAACAAGCAACTAGTTTCAACTAGTCAGAAGCTGTGATGTCAGAAGCTATGTGATGTCAGGAATCTTTAATTGCCTGGTCAGAAGCCAATCAGTTTTACCCGCGTGTCAGTCAGCAGCGAATTAGAGAAATCCATGTCAGTCTTGTTTCAGCGACCTATCAGGGTTACCCCCATGTCTGGCCGCAGCCAATCAGATCCGTTTGCTGTCTATATAAGTCTTTCTTTGCTCTCCCCACCAAGTTAGTTCCTCGTCTCTTGGTCCTTGATACTTTCTCGTTGTTTCTGCTCTCGTCGTGAGTACGTTCCGCGTATACAAGGATTATTATACGAATAAAGTGTTAAAATCTTATTTGTGTCTGTGTTTTTGGGACCCAACTCCAGAGCTTAACATAATCAGTATACGAATATGAAGTACGAAATAACCACTAATCAGTGGTTAACAAATTTTCTCCCAAAAACGTATAAATATGTTCTATTTTAAATATTACCATGCTCCCAAGGACGTATTTATACGTTTTTTAATGATTTTTTTTTATTTTTTATGCAAGAGCATACAGAAGGCTTTGCTGCAGCCCCTGAACTGAAGAGAATGTTTGAAGCAATGGTAGTTATTACAAAAACGGGCATCAGGTGGCAGCAGAGTATAACAGCTCAACCAGAGCTATGTTGCAACAAGCTCTTCTCCCCAGTTTTAAACAGATTTGTGAATAACTGTGAAACTTAGCTATATTCTAATGCTTATTGCTGCAAAACGGAAACACATATAAATATACTTTTTTTTTCCTTTATGAAAGAAGAGACTCTTCTTTTGGTTGTTCCATGTTTTTCACAGAGCACAATTTCTGTGGGCCTTGCAAAATCAGTCAAAATCTAGTAAAACAGCCGGGAGCAAAGGGGGTTGCTTCAGTGAAAATGGCTGTGAGTCAACGAGTTAATAAACGGCAATCGGGTAAAAATAAAAATCTTTTTGTAATACACTTTAATGCAAAATGAACTCAACTCACCAAAGCCTGAAAGCTTGCTGGGAGCTTGGCTTTACGCATCTCATGGCCTCAAGATCTTGAGGAAAGGTTTCAGGCCAAATGTATTCACCGTAGATTGTCTTCATCACTTCCTCTAAACAGTTTTGAGGAACTGAAGGAGATTAAAAAAAAAACGTATCACTAGCATGTTTCACACAATAAAATACATGCTAACATATTCTCTATGGAAAATTGCGTTACGGGATTCCTCTGTAACTTTAAATATTTGAACTTATTGACACGGTATACTTACATATTCGATTGAGCTTCATATCCATCGTTTGAATAACATTGGAGTCGTGTTCATACGCGGGCGTCAAGGTGTCGCTTATAATGTATCTGATTAACTCAATGCCGTTTGTGCTGTAATCCTGAATGTGGAACTCACACGCGTACCTGTTGAAGAAGCGCACACGGCGCCATTTTAGATGAGGAGGGAACAGAGGCGGAGCTAATAAAAAAGTCACTTACTGTGTGACTTGCTGATAGAAATGCTACAAGAAAGAAAACCAGAGGCTTGTGTTCATCAAAGAATAATATTTGTTCATCTATAATGACTGTATATCATTTCACGATATATAACACTCACCGTCTGTACATGAAATCTCTCTGCGTTCCTGTGAATGTACAATCAATTTAGAACGGACTTTTTTCCCATCAATGTAAGCATACGGATGAGTCGTCATAACGCACCTTTGGGCACCCTCCACTATGACCACGTTCAAGACAAGCATGGTGTCGTTCACTTCCAGTTTTTCTTTCAACTTTTCACACAAGAGAATTCCATGAGTGCAAATGCATCCGATTAAGATTTGCTTTGTCGTGATCGTTCTTACCCACTGCTCAATTATTTCTTTTGGTTTGGTGGCGTTGCCGGTGAAGTTCAATTTGAGTTTGGCTCTCAGAAACACGTCTTCTAGCACTGCCGGGACATTAAAAAAAAAATAAAAATAAAAAAAAAATAAAATAAAAAATAAAAAAAAATAAAAAAATAAAAAGTGTGATTACGACGTCAGCGGCCATCAACTTGTCTGTTCTAAAAAATAGTTCATCAGTGTTGGGACATTGTGATTTTCTAGGAATGTTGAAGAAGTAATTATTTGTGCAGATATTTATAGAAAGTGTTGCATATTGCTATATTATCGACTTTGTTAAATCGTTGTTAATAATTGTGGGAATATGTTATTGTACAATAACATTAACATGATCAGTGTCTTCATATAGATGAATAGCAAGAGACTTATACTGACTGATAGTCTTGTTGTTATCCGAAGGGTTTCCTGTTGTTGACAAGTTAGCGGCTTGCTCAGGAACCCTTTGGGTTATACCTGCTCCTATAAAGTGCAGAATAAGCGAAATATAAATTAAATTGAATGAATAAACTAAGAAACCAGTAGACTTAATGACCAGATAATCCAGTGATAGGTTTGTAAATGTTATCAAGAGTCTCAAGATCATTATTATTATTTACTTTGTGAGTAAATTGAGAGATCATTATCATTTTAGCAAGGTTGCTGCTGAAGCACAATAGGAAAGTAGTAGTTGGTGTCAAGGAAGTATGCTGAAGTGATACGTTACAGCGGCTCAAAGGTCTTTGTGAATGTTGGATAGGAACTAAGTTTAGCCTTGGTTAGCAGTAGGGGTGGAAACCTCTGCCTACCTCATGATACGATACGATATGCGATAGAATAACGATTATCTCATGATATGACGATACCGCGAGTATCAATATATTGCTCAGGTACTAAATCCACGATAATCTACAATAAAACTAATCATAAAATAATAATAATAATAATAATTCATACTATTATAATAAAAATAATATAAATATAAAAAATAATATATATATTATAATAAAAAACAAATTAATAATAATAATAATAATAAATTAAGCTTGACCCGTTATAGTGGCTGTATATTTAAACACAAATATCGCGATACTTGCGTAGGCGTATCGATAATCTATCGGGAGACAAAGTATCACGATTTATTGCGATATCGATATATCATCACACTCCTAGTTAGCAGTAAGTTACTATTGCTTGACAATTGCTGTCTTCAAGGGTTGAAGATATACTGTATGTAAGATGAGTGGCGTAGGATTTATCAATAGCTCAAAATAAAATCTGCCAGTAATTGACACTCTTCAAAAAAAAAAAAAAAGATACCAATTGCTTATAAACGCCACAAAAGCAGTACTTTTGTCTAAAGAGAGCACCTCAACTCACATCAACATTGTGCCTTGATGATGCCACAAAATGGCGCTTTTTTGTTTTTGTTTTTTCCAAAAGCAATACTTTTAAGCAGTCAAATTGTTTATATACTGTTCTGCAAGCTTACCAGAGGGCGACAAAGTGGGCGGCGCTTGTGTGGTGATAGGCGATGATTCTATATAAAACAATAAAGTGACTGAATTGGTATATGACACACAATGCTGTACTTGAGTTCAATTATCATGAGTCAATATTTGACCAATCTGATATTAAGGCCACGAGGAGGAGGCCTGTTTATGACTTCCAACTAACCCACTGGCAGCACGCGGATGTTGTTGGGTTCTGCCGTCAGGATGGGCGTGTCGTTGGAGTAGGTCCAACTCAGCCATTTGGAAATGTTGGCCTGAACCGCTTGGACGCTAGCTGCAGGCTCCACCACGATGTTGACTTCCGAGCTAAAACTTGACATGACAAAAGTTTGACATGTATAAACAGATGACTTGCTCAAATACACCAAAATATAACAATTCTTACACAAACAGAACAAAACAAAAAACGGCAAGCTGTCTATTGTCACTCCCCAAAATACAAAACAAAGACAATAACACCTTGTGTATTAGCTTAGCCTAGCTTCTTAATGCTAACGCTAAATAACATCCATGTTTTGCTGTTATAACTCTTTTGAGCATTAGACACAACTCAAACCGGGCAGCGACACGTGCTAGACAATATGACCGTTCTCACAGTCATATATATCCTTTATCCTCTGAGAAGAATGATTGTATTAGTGCCGTACTGATAAACAGGGAGGAGCTGTGACATCTCAATGAACATGAATGAAATAGGATTTGAGATCCAAGTGTTTTGAGTATACCTTTGAGAATTGAACTGAGCTCACCATTTGTTACAGTCGCTCGATGACGCAGCTCTTGATTCCTGGGGAAATACATAAATACATACAGTAGTTTATATATATAAAGTTTTGGTACATTTTCTGTACACCAAAAATTAATTTTAATGTTATACCCTGTAGTTCCTGTTTATTTCCTTTTTTCATCTCTGCCACAACAACTATGAAGTTGCGCAGAGTTAAAAGAAAACCAAAAGAGATGTCCGGTATAGTCTTTTAAAATGCTCATTTCACATTTTTGCTGACACACTGTACCTGAGGAGGTTGCATGTTGCATGTAGGGCTGTTTAGAAACAGACGACACAAAAGTTACGTAAACTTCGGGTCATGTGACTCCTCTCCATCCTCTCCGTCCCACTCAAAAAAACAACAACAAAAAAAGTTCAGTCTCACGGGAGAGTTACCTGGCATTTGAGTCCACAGATATGCTGCTGACGGAAATGCCTGGAGGGAAAATGTTCTCCAACTGATAAGAGATGGCAAAGGTGAATTTGCGGCAAATCTGACAAATGTTTTCCACGTGCCACTTCTTGCTTCATACCCATCGTACAGTCACTTTCGTCAGGGGCTCGGAACAAATTCCTGGCTGCTTTTGCTGGCCGAGGGATGTTTGCATTTTGATTTTGAAGAAGGACCATGCTATTAAAAAAAAGAAAAAAGAAAAATGAAAAACATAAATAAGACCATCACTGTATATATTTTTGGGTTTGCTCTCTGTGGCCCATAACTAGTCCCCGGTTCCTGTAATCTATATCAGTGATTCTCAAAATGGTGGGCCATTTTGGATGAATCGCAGACAACTTTGGAAAAAAAAAAAAATCTATAACAGTATTTGGATTTAGACTGTACAGTGTTCCCTCGTTTTCCGCTGGGGTTATGATCCAAAAAATACCCGCAATAAATGAAATCCAAAGTGAAGTAGTTGGCTTTATGTTTTACATTTATTATAAATGTTTTAAGGCTCTAAAAAACCCCACCACACAGTTTATACACTTTTATCATTGAGGCATTTACATGTTCTCACATTTCTTTCATACATTTTATAAAATGGGTACATTCATGTATAAAAATGGAATGGAAAATTGCACACACAAAAAAAAATCTGCGATTCAGTGAGATCACGAAAAGTGAACCAAGAGACCAAAGACATCGTTTTTGGTCTCTTGGAGAAGATTCCATGGAATCATGGAATCAGCTACAGCTGACAAGAGCGATATACTAACAGAAAGCAGGAGCTGCATGGCTCAGCGAGTAGATCGGCTGTCTCCCAAGCTGAAGGTATGAGTTTGTTCCTCCAACCTTGAGTCACTTTTATTTTTTTCTCATTCTTTATTTTACTCTCTTCCAAGTGTAAATATTATTCTAAAACTGAGTCTATTTGGTCCCACTCTAAATGATAGAGTGGAGAGAGAGAGAGAGAGAGAGAGAGAGAGAGAGAGAGAGAGAGAGAGAGAGAGAGAGAGAGAGAGAGTCAAAATTTATTCTACAGAATTTACTGTGTAAGCATCAAGATATGTTCCTCACTTATATACTCTAAATAAATAGACTTTATCTTGTGGACGTTATAGCGAGCAATAGCTTTTGGGGGTTACTTCGAACTAATTTGAAACTGTTTAAAAATGAAATACCCATGTATTTCATTTTTAATGAAAGAAGTCCTTGAGTTAAGGGGCACTCGACCTAAGGTGTTTCGACTTTACAACGGTTACGCCCGGTCCGCCATTTTGGCTCCTTGTCCACCATTTAGCCCGCAGTGTTTTCCCCTCGTCCGCTATTTAGCCCTTAACTAGTGCTAGCGCTTGTGCACTTGTGGGATTTTTAGCTTTGGCGTTTTCACCCTTTTTTCCACATCATGGCCTCAAAGAAGAACGCCTATGGTGGACCAAAACTGCCAAAATTCACAATACATAAATGACTAAAAGTGAAAATACAAATGAATATAAGAAAAATATATCCAAAAAAATAAATATAAGTGGAAATAAATCTGTTTTTATTTTCACTTTTAGTCATTATTTTATTTATTTATTTAGTCCTTTATTTATTTATTTAGTCATTTATTTATCTATTTAATTAGTCATTTATTTATTTTTTCATTTATTTATTTAGTCATTTATTTATTTTGAATTTTAGCAGTTTTGGGCCGTACTGCCAAGTCGAAATGTTATTCAAATGAGGGGGCGGTCCTCAGCGTGTCTTGGGTTGGACTCCGCCTTTGCAAACTTTCTGTCATCGGTCGAGTGAGCAGCTCGGCGAACAAGGAAGTCTCGCCGGCTTGCAATGGAGAGCTCCAGCAATGGACAACTATCTTGTCCACTGTCACCTCAATTTGCGACTTGAGTTGCAAGACAACAAGTGAGAGCCATGAGTAGTCGTCCATGGCTGGAGCTCTCCATTGCAAGCCAGCAAGACTTCCTTGTTCACCGAGCTGCTCACTCGACCAATGACAGGCACTTTGCAACAGTGGAGTTCAACCCAAGACACTCTTAGGACAGCCCCCTCATTTGAATAACATTTTGACTTGGCAGTATGGCCCAAAACTGCCAAAATTCAAAATAAATAAATGACTAAATAAATAAATGAAAAAATAAATAAATAAATAAATGACTAAATAAATAAAGGACTAAATAAATAACTAAAGGACTAAATAAATAAATACATAAATAAATGACTAAATAAATAAATGACAAAGTGAAAATAAAAACAGATTTATTTCCATTTATATTTATTTTTTTGGATATAATTTTCGAATTATATATTTTTTTATATTCCTTTTTATTTTTACTTTTAGTCATTTATTTATTAATTCATTTATTTATTTGGAATTTTGCAGTTTTGGTCCTCCATAGAAAGCTACATCTTCTATCAATGTCGGTCCCGCCAAAAGGCAGTTACCATGGAAACAAAGCTAGACATCAGAAAGGAGACACCGATGAACATTGGCAAATACTTGGGCTTTAGTCGGACAACATCTTATTATTATTATTTTTTATTTTAATGTATTTTAGATTTTTTTCATGCAAATTATTTGGATGTAAATATTGACTTTAACGGAGAAATTCGACTTAAGTCGAAATTCGGGTTACATCACTAGTGTAGGAACGGAACTCCGACATCGTTCGAGGACTCCCTGTATACTGTATATGTACTTTCAGAGGCATTTTTTTAATCTAACAAAAATGCTTAGCGTTCATAACGTCTCTAAAATGGGTCGCAACTAGGGATGACTTGACTTGACTTGAGGCAAAAAATAAATAAAAAAAAATCTTTGACAGAGTAAGTCCTCAGCAGGAGTTGGCACTATTTTGACATTAGTTATTAGTTATTAGTTTAGTCATTAGTTTGACAACGAAGCAAATTACTGTCAAAAGGTCGTCATATATATTTGTGGTCTTACTAAAACTAAAAACAACTTTGCAACATTTGGAAGTTGAGAAGAAGCACTAAGACATCTTGTTGCATATCTTCTTACCACATTGCAGGTTGCCGTCGTTCTCGGGTGGGCAGTCGTGCTTCCACCGGCGCAAGTCCCAGCTCACAACGTCTCCATCCGCGCACCTGCGCCTCCTCAGCGCCTCCTCGCTCCATTCGCCGGCCCACATCCTGAACTGAGCGATCTCCCCCAGGAGGTTGTTCCCTTTCTCCACGTTGACGGCGCCGCCGGCGTCCACGTAATGCGACACACCCAGCGTCAGGGTGCCGTTCGGGGCCAAATGCCGACTTGCGCTGCCGTTTGCAACGGAGACGTCGCCGCGCATGCTTCCGTCCAGGAAGAGCCGCAGCCTGCCGGACCCCGCAGACCAGGTGAGGCAGACCGAGTACCACCGGTTTACGTTCAATCCCACGTCGAGTTGCCATTCCTGTCCAAAAATCCAGACCAGCAGCCGTTCTGGCGTGCCCCCCAGGCCCAGCTCCACATGTCTGCTTCCAGGAGCTTTGTAGACAAACGCGGTCCATTCGGTGTCATAAGCGCGTCGTAGTAGCATGCATACACTCAGGTTGTGGAGGGGGGGCATCGCGCTGTCGGGATGCAGCTGCCACAGGCATGGGCGGAGCCTGAAGTGGACTTTCTTGCCCCACAGGCTGCTGCTGCTGCTGCCCGATGCTGACACAAACACATCAGTTCACAACATGATTTAACGACGTGCAAATCAGACAGGTAAAGGCTGCTGTGAGAGTCCAAAATGTACATTTTTGTTACGCGACGGAATAACCTTGATTTGAAAAAATAACAAGTATTGTTTATGTATTTTACATACCCAAACAAATCTTCAAAAATGCTGATAAAATTATTTTATAATGGAAAAACAGGGTAATTAAGTAAAACATAAAATTCACAAAGTATTAGAAAATACTGGGGGGGAAAACAATGTAAATATGTGAATCTGCGCGTGCCGAAGCGCGAGTATGTAATTCCAGGTTGTAATACCACCATTCCCCCCTAGATGGCAGACATATCTTAGTTGCACCAGAGCCGTTGATAGAGTTTTTTTTTTTGTTTGTTTGTTTGTTTGTTTGGTTGTTTTTTTTTGTTGTTGTTTTAGAGCCGTTGATAGAGTTTGGCCAACTCGGTTTCAACAGAGTAACAAGATGGTGTCTATATGTTTTGTGACCACCAGTTGACCAATCACAGTGTAGTACTCTATGCTGTGATTGGTAGTACACAGTGTAGTACTCTAAGCTGTTGACCAATCACAGCGTAGTACTCTATGCTGTCATTGGTCAACTGCTGGCCACATGACATATGGACGCCATCTTGTTACCCTGCTGAAACGGAGTTGGCCAAACTCTATCAACAGCTCTGAGTTGCACTTTTACTGACAAATTACACCATGAGTAAACCTAATAAGTAAAAATAATGATAGTTAACATAATGGTTCTTGCGGATTTGCATGCACGACAAACTACCTCGATAATAACGCAATTTTGAGTGAGTTGACTGCGACACCATCCATCCATCCATCCATTTTCTTGACCGCTTATTCCTCACAAGGGTCGCGGGGGCTGCTGGCGCCTATCTCAGCTGGCTCTGGGCAGTAGGCGGGGGACACCCTGGACTGGTTGCCAACCAATCGCAGGGCACACAGAGACGTACAACCATCCTCCGACTGCGACACCATCAAAGACTAAAATTTGTGTAAGTGTTTTAGGCCGTCAGGTCACACACGTTTTCGTTCAGTTTCGCTCCACTACCAGGGGCACTAAATAATCTTTACTTCATAAAATAGATTTATCAGTAGTAAGTAAGAATCCGTGGAGTTCACCCTGTGAAAACCCGCCAATTTTGTGTTTTTGGTGGTGAAACCCCGGCACTATTTTGCAATGAGGCGCAGTGATCTCTGGTGTGGGCGTAGTGCCTTTAGGTCGGTAGCGGTGTGATTTAGGTCACATGAGCCAATCAGGTAGCTGCTGCTACCATAGCAACCGCAAATCAAAAATGGCGACCACAACGTCGGAGAGCGAAGAAGAGCGAAAGGAGAAAAAAGTTAAAAAGAAAGTGGGGAACAAACTTCGTTCCCGTTCAGGTTTGCCCATCGCTTCAGCTGGCCCCGTCCTTCCAGCCATCTGCATCATTTGTAAAAATAAATTTCAAAGTATACTCGTCTGGGATCGGAAGGAACACGGAAGAGGGATCATCTCGCCAAAGCAGAAACATTGTCGGCAGGTATGTGCTACACACACGCGTGCCCATTTCTGTTATTATGTGACCGATATTTAGTATAGGGTTGAAAATAATTTGTTGCTAGGTTAAGTTTTAAGGCTATAGTTTAGTAAAAACGCGAGCTGCTGAATGATTTATCGAGTGAATCCAACATTGGTTACCAAACTCGGGTTACCTGTGCCCATCAGTCATAATAGAGAGTCACAGTTACACCCTCCCTTTCCCCCAAACTCTCTCTCACCAACCTCAACAAACACTTTACTTTACTTAAATCTGTGACATGCATATACTGTAAAGAGGTGATGTGACAATAACACTTATAATGTAATTCTTTTTTGTGTAAAGGCGGGTTGCTGCAGGCAGATGAGATGATGAAAAAAATAAATAAATAAAATTGATTCTCTGAAAATGAAAACCAGTTGGTTGTTAATTATTACATGCAAATGTGTTTTTTTTGTCTTCTGTATTTATAATTGTTCTTTGACCAAGAAAGTATATAGGCCTATAGGTGTATTTTTATTTCTATCCAAATATACGATTATTCACTAGAATTTTCAGTAGGATATCCGAATACCAAAATATTCGATAGCTGCAGCACTAATAATACTAATTTTGAGTTGTGGCACGCCCACACGAGTTATTTTACCACACACCCGTGTCAAAACTAACTTACTGCACACACTGCACCCAACTTCAAATTTTTGCTAACATAATAATAATAATAATAATAACAACAACAACAACAATAATAATAATATATTGTGAATTTTGTTGGATCCAAAAGCAACTTACATAATTATATATTATATGATTGTAATTGTCTGCGATTGGTTGGCAACCAGTCCAGGGTGTCCCCCGCCTACTGCCCAGAGCCAGCTGAGATAGGCGCCAGCAGCCCCCGCGACCCTTGTGAGGAATAAGCGGTCAAGAAAATGGATGGATGGATGGATGATTGTAATTGTCTTATTTTCAAATGTTTAAATATGTTCTTGATTTGAACAAAATATAATTGTTTTGAATAATCTTGATTTCATTTATTACCAAAATAATTGTGATGATTATTTTTTTCCATAATAGAGCAGCCCTAGTGTGATGTGAATATGTGTATCTTGTGCTCATCTTTCCCTTTAATTTTCTATTTCAGGCAGGATGTACTGAAACGAAGATTGAAGCGTGATTTCCCCCAGCTGGTTTTTCACACCCCTTTCGAGCAACACCTCTGAAATGGTTTTTGTAGAGACATTATCAACAACTGACAAACTTTTAGACAGGGTACCTCACTCATCAGATACATCAACTACTGAGTCTACTGACGTAAGCCAAGAAAGTGACACTAACAAATAGCTGGTAAAACATCAGGTTGTAAAATCACAGGGCATACGAGGACACTTTACAGTGCAGGGCTGTAAAATCTATGTAAAATTTGCCAATTTTGTTTGTTTCATTATCAAGATGTTAACTCTCCATTTTAACACTTTTCAAGCAAAAATAAAAATGTCTGTATTCCATTTTCCACCAAAAAAATGCCCAAAACAAAGCTGTTCCATTGAAGTTCCATGGTTTTATTGTGAATGCACCTTTGATTTTTATTTTATTTTTTTTTTATTAATATTTTTTGTGTGTCGGGCATGGGTGGGGGGGTATAAATGACATGCTGTGATGACTTAATCTGATACTTTAATACATATTCTATATGTTATAATAATCTGGGATCTGAATGCATCTATTTCCATCTAGTCCATTTTGCCTTGTTCCAGGTTTGGGGTGCATGGTAGTATTTTTGGCCGATGTATGCTGCTTCTTGTGTACCTTTCATTACGTAGTAGGTTGTGAATTGTTTTCATATATGAAACATAAACATAGCTAAATGTAACATTCGTGTGCTGGTGTCACTTCCAGTTGAAGCGTTTTTTTTTTTTTTTGGCACAAATATAATGATCTAAATTCACATGATTGCACCAAACCACCAATACTTGTTTCTGATGTTAGGTACATGTATTTATAACATCTGGGAATGATTTTCTGTTGCCAAATTTAATGTAAGACGTTTTACAACCAAAAACTGCAGCACAAGATTTTCGTTTTTTGTTATTTACCTATATATGCATTTCTGGCTTCCCAGATAGCAAAATGTGGTTGAATCAACGTTGAAATATAGTTCGGCTTAAGTGTTGAATCTACGTTGAGATCTAACGTTTAAATTATACAGAAAGCGCAAGGTTGATAAAATGTTGAGTCAACGTTTGCTTTCCAACCATATATCACTCAATATCAATGTCCTTTCAACCATAATCTAAATGAGAATCTACATGCATCTTTGGTTGATTTTACATTGAATTCTAACGTTTAAATTAAACAGAAAGCGCAGGGTTGATAAAATGTTGAGTCAACGTTTGCTTTTCAACCATAAATCACACAATATCAATGTCGTTTCAACCATCATCTAAATCAGAATCTACATGTATCTTTGGTTGATTTTACATTGAATTCTAACATTTAAATTATACAGAAAGTGCAAGGTTGATAAAATGTTGAGTCAACGTTTGCTTTGTAACCATATATCACACAATATCAATGTCGTTTCAACTATCATCTAAATCAGAACCTACATGCATTTTTATAGTGAATTAATGTGAGGAATAAATGTTTTAAGTTAATCATCATTTACATTGGAATTTACATCTAAATGTACATTATTATTATTACTATTATCATGCACATTAATATAGAACTACTTTTTTAAACTAACAAAAAATATTGGGCTAGTCCACTAGAAGAAAAAAAGTTACCGTATGTTTTTCACCTAGTGTTTCTGCAGATGTCTTACAACTTACTTGGATGTATTATTAGCTTGTTGATTTCCTTAACCATACTTCCCCATATGTATGAAAATCTTAGGACAGAAAATATGTTTAATATTCAAACATTTATTAGAAATCAAAACACAGTACTTTGTAACTGAATTCTGGGGAGAATGGAGGCAAAGAAAATAACACCCGTTTGGTTTCTGCCTCAAATAATGTTTGTTTTTATTGTATTATTCTTTTTCTTGACAAAGGAATGAAATAAACATGAAATGAACTGTAGGAACATCAGTGTATAAAGCGGTAACCTTTTCACTTTGACTGTACGTCAGTCCATAAAAAGACACACTAAATTTGACTTGCGTTCGCAGTTGCGTCCAAGGCACTAGCATTGCTTGGGATGCCACCGTTACGCTCATGAGCAAAACGCAGCCAATGCTTAACAGTAACACCAAAGTCCTGCTGAGTCAGTGTACGGTCAAGCTGTCGAGCAGCAACTGAAAGACAAGATTACAAAAGAGAAGAGAGTTAGTATCCAATACAATTTATTGTTTTAGAAAAAAAGCTGTTCTGTTGTTACAGTAACTATCAGTAAGTATTAAGTAACACTTTTTTGTTGAATTTGACAATGTTGGTAAATACATGCGATGTCAATATAAAAACCACTGTAGATTTATTTTAGTTAATTAGGACAATTACAGAATGTTGAATGTGCAATGTAACTAGCTACTAGCATGAAAGTGTGTCGTGTATAGTTAGGTACATTGTTTATTTTATTTTCTAGTTTTACGACGACTTAAAGAGGGTAATGGTCAGAGGCCATTGTTCAAATTAATAGCACAAAAGGAAAATGAAGTCTGGTTATTTGGAACGTCGATAACTCGCTGTCTAGCTGGTGAAATTTAGAAGCTTCGGAGCGAGGACAGCATAAAGATGAAAAGGTAAGGGGAGTAGCGGTGAAGAAAAAAAAAAATACTGATTTTTACCGAGCTAAAGAAAATAATGTTGACATAATTTATTAGAAATGATTGACTTGTTTTGATAGCCACTGCTGTTGCAGGCAAACCTCGTGTTCCAATAAAATATTTTGCAAATATATCGAGTTGCGTATGCCTAAGCCAGGTCATGCTGCACCTCCACAAATAATGGTGCGACTAAATCCTGTGCTGTGCGAGCAACCAAAAATGTTACTCGCACCAGTGCTAGTAGTGGAAAAGTTAGTGTAGAGCCCTGGCCTGATGGAGTCCATCTTGACTGCAATATATTAATGAAAAGACAAAGATACATATACTAATTGCTGTTTTTGTGAAGTATCAATGATGTTTTTTTTTGTTTTTTTTTTCATTGATTTCGGAATTGACCATTCTCTAATTAATAGATAAATAATGTCTATGTGGAGCCGCAATTTTTAAAATGTGTCTTTTCTTAGTGGTTTTTTTAAAAGCTTTTTCTGGGAATTTTCAGTCATTCAAAAATATTTTTGGACAATTCAAAACAATTTTTCAGTTATACAAAAATGTTTTCGGAGAGTCAAACCCTTATTACGAGGTTTCGGGTATTGGAAGGATTCTGACTCCATACCCCAGGTGGAGTGATTTTACACAACAAAAGAAAGCAGCTCAGAACATTCTGCTCAAAAACAACTCTGTGTTGTAATAAGTAGTTTACATAGGCGATAACTCACCAAACATACAGTCTTGCATCACTGTCTCCTTGAATGCCTTCTTGCCAATGCAACACTTGTCTTGCTTCCCTGCCCAGTTGTATTCATTTAACAGCCCAGGGCATTTGTCATCACAGTTGCCATCATCCGTCTGATTAGGTTGTCCGAATTGGTGCCTTCAACGACGGCCAGGTGATTAATCTATGAGAGACGACATTATTATTATTATTAATTTAATTTTTGCACTCAACTTTTGTTGATAGAATTCTCCCGATGCCTGAAGATTTTACTTATTATTTTAAGTAAATTACATAACCTTTACTAAATTTTGCAATATTCATATACATCACCCCCTCTCCACCCCCCAGATGACTAACTAAATAACTAAATGACTAAAACTGAAAATAAAAATAATACATTTGTATTTCATTTTTGAATTGTATATTTTTCATCCGTTTTTACTTTCACTTTTAGTAATTTACTTATTTATTTAGTCATTTATTTATTTAGGCATTTATTTATTTTGAATTTTGGCAGTTTTCGTCCTCCATAATTATGCCTTACAAATTGGTAAAAAAAATAAAAAAATAAAATAAAAAAAGTGTGCTAAGATTTATGATGATTTGGTTCTACAACAGTGACCTTTGAAAAACTTACCAACTACGAATACAGTATTTCCCTTTCTTCCGGTTGGTCCCCAAGCACCGCAAAAAGGGTTGCCTGAAACAAACAGAAGACCCTGTTCAACATTTTTTTTCACAATGTGATTGTGTTCTTTCATAATCATAGTAGTTATTATTACTCACAAGTTAAATTAACAATGGGTCTAGGTACCTGTTGTAGAGCTGTAATTGTGTTTGTAGTCTTGAAAAAGTGAGTTGTGCACCTAAACAATATCAACAACACAGCATGTAAGTTTCAAACTTACTGTACAAGTCAGCAATGTGTTACCGCAATAATATCATCACAATCATGTAGTACACTGCGCAGAATCATTTACCTGTCTTGCGCTACTCCTCAGAATGGATTTTGTGGACAGAACATTTTGAAGAAACACTCAGAGCCTGAAACCTGAGCACAACCGATATTCTATTAATTATTATGTTATCTTATATTATGAATTCTGAAAACATACCAACATTACCTTAAAAAAATTTGCACTTTGCCCTCTTCCTCCTTATAGGTAAGACAGACCTCTGCATGTTCTCCTTCCCCATTAAACCTGTGCCAAGTTATATTCTCTGTCACTAATTTCAACATTTGGATGTGGTGAAAGGTAGTTCACCTAAGCTTTCTTCAGATTCTTAGAAATGAATATTTTGAGTGTTTGTTCACTTGTTTACTTACCAAAGAGGTTCACCAAGCTCTGGCCAAGGTACAACATGCCTTCTTAGTTTGAATAAGTAGTAAATTACTAATTAGCCATCTGGTTTCGAAGACGCTGGCACCACCTGTACGCCATGTGACTCGTCAAAACAGCACAAGTAACCTGTACATCAACAGACAACAAATGATATTAAAAGCAACAAAGTACAACATTTACACCTTTGTTTTATTACAGTGTGAAAAAAATTTGTTCATTATAGGCTCAATAATTAGTAATTACTAAAAAAATACTTTTACTTCCCTCAACAAATAAATATCCTGAAGCATGATTCGACTAGATTTCGTGATGAATTAAGTTATATACAGAAGTTAAACAAATTACAGATAAACCTTACATTACTATACAAGTGGACTTAATTTACTTTAAAAACTAAACCTAAAAGAAAACGCTATTCAATGTTCTATCTTCAACTGTTAAACCAGCCTGTTAAAAACGACTGAAAAAAGATACATTCTTCATGTAAACGCTCCTGTAGCGCTTCAGTGCAGTTCGTTAGCTTACTAGCATATCAGCAACATAGCACACAGATAGGCTTGTAGTAACTCATTGTTAAGAGGCCGTCGGAATTAGCAACTTAGCTTCAACGTTTAGGATCATTCGAAACAATTTCTTCACTAAAACCACCTCTAAAGACCAAATATGCTTAGCAACCCAACTGACAATGGACATGGTGATACATATTTGTTTTATTTAATGTAACTTTTACCGACCTGAAACACAGAACGTCGACGTTTGGATTCCCGCTCTTAGCACGGCTGTCGGCAATTTGAAATTCTTCTTCTTCTACGCTGTGTATGACTGTGTGTGTCAGTCTGGTTAGTAGCATGTCCCGCCATCTAGTGGCGTACTGTGGAACAGCGATCCAATAACGTTAGAAAGTACAGTAGATATTTAAATCAACTCGATGAAATTAAAATTGTATGAGATATATAATAGATTTTTAAAACATAACCTGGGAAATGTGTGTAACGCATAAGTCATTCCTCTTTTGTATTTTTTTAATATAATATTATGCACACAATGTACATATCACACAGCACTATAAAAAATACATAATTCAAGCTCTGCATATTTTACAATACAAGCTGAATATTATCCCAGAACAATGTAATATTTGGTGCTAGTGATAATTTGGTACCTTTTTATATGATTATACTCGCAGAGTTGCGTCTCAATAAAATAGCTTCATTACAATATTGCCCCCTAAAAGCTTTACCTCTGAATCAGATTTCCACTAAATGTAAATAATTATCTCTTTCATATGAATATTCAGAGTTGTTTTTATTTTAGAATTGTTAGACTTAAAGTTTATGCGTTGCAGGTTGAAACAAAACTGGTCAGATAAAATGAGATTTTCTCTGATCAGCCAGTGAGTGCACCTAACTAAATATTATGGCATTGAAACTATTAACGGGAAAATTTAGATAACCACAAACGCACGCACGCACACACCAATGTCTGTGAAGTCAATTCAGTAGTTGTGTCAATATGAAGCCATAAAATATCAAATGTAAAACATAGGAAAATTAAATACTTACCCTTGAATCGCTACAAAGAAATGGTGAACGCACGTTCGAAGAACTTCTCTCTGGAAGCTTCATGAAAGTTCGTTCACAGAATTCACACACAAACTTTGATTGTTTGACCAGAAACATATTGAAATGTCTGTGTGATGATGTATTAAAATTCTTCTTAACATCTGTTATGCAAATAAGTATGTGTAAAAAAATGTGTGTAGAAAAAATAAATAAATCTGAAACTGCATTTAAGAGTGGGACAAGACTGGCTATACATATGTGGCCCAGAGTTGTAAATTGATAGCTGGGCCAGATGCGTCACACAGCAACTGGCCCACATCCTGTTTGCCAGAGTCAAGCCAGTGCCACCTTTGCTGCTCCTGGGCCATGTTCGGCCCACATGCCTTATGCCAGTGTCGACTGAATGCCACCTGTGCCGGACTTATGCCGGATGTGGGCACATATTTTTGATGACTGGGCTGAAATGCACAAACTAGAAACTCTAACGTGTACAGTTTATTTGGTGGAAATGCCAGGTGTTTCGAGTACATTCAAATAATTTACAAGTTTTGCAAATACAGTGTTCCCTCGTTTTCCGCTGGGGTTAGGTACCAAAAAATACCCGCAATAAATGAAATCCGCAAAGTAGTTAGCTTTATGTTTTATATTTATTATAAATGTTTAAAGACTCTAACACCCCCCACCCACACACCTGTCCCCAGAATACTTCCCCTCCCCCTCTCCTAGTCAATTTCTCAGCTGAAGGAAAAAAAAAACGAGAAGGGCAAACATAGATTCAACGTTAATTAAACATTGACCTTTCAAACGTTTTAATTCAACCAAAATACAACGTTGATTCAATGTTATCTTTTAAACACAAACTTCAATGTTAACATAATGCTGTTGAATCAATGTTGATTGACCAATCAATCTTCAACCGTAACCAAAAATCATCCATTTTAACCCTAATTCAACGTTGAATAAACATCTTTTGCTATCTGGGTTGTGACAAAATTGGGGCAGGAAAACATTGGGTGAACTTTTAACCCAAAGTTCAGAAGGGTATTATCTATCAAAAAATGCATTGAACAAGTAGTGCCCAGACAGTGGAGCGAAACTCATTTTCTAGGCACTTTTTGAGGGTTCACCCCACGGCCTATTTAAAATCTACGACAAGTCTACTTTTACTTTTGTCAGGCAAATCACAACTGGACATTTCTGGAAGCAAGAACACAGCTTCAAATATGGCTACAGGATTTATTTTTTTTGGGCGGGGGGGGGGGGGGGGGGCCGAATAGATCAATATTGTTACGATATTTAACATGTATTATAATATTGTGGCATGTTATCACACCTTATAAATGTCACTTGTTGATAACCTGACGGAGCTTTCGTCTTTGACATTTAAACAGTTTACTCCCAAATATCGGTCATTCTTTAAGCGGAGCATTTCAACATTCTCACACAGCTTAAATGAAAGAATTGTCATTCATAGTTGAATCGTAAGTCTTACGTGAAGCCAGAAGACACACTGAGAGGAGCAAGCAAGCAGTCAGGGAAGATAAACTTGTCGCAGAGTTCATTGCAGCAACAAAAAACAAAAACAAAAACAAAAAAGGAAAAATCAGGAACCCCCGAGGCGGTCAAGTGGACATCTGCTACAACACAAATAAGAGAGATAAGAGATAAATGCACATTTGGCATTCAATCTCCTATTTTAAGACATTACTGAGACTTACCATGACGGCCTCGTCCGAGTGGTCAAATATGCCAAACAAGCGCTTCAAAACAATTTTTTTTTTATGTATTAAACTTGTAGATGTTGACGCGAAGGAGTCATGGTTGTTGGTAAGTATCCGTCACCTTGTGCTTAAGAAGTGCCCCCACGCACCCTCTATTATTTCGTTCCTGGAGTTACTCATTAAACTAAGGCAATAAGAATAACCAGCAAGCCGGATAACACTAAGGTCTGTGGACTTGTTCACTCTGGACATCATAAAAGTCTTTGCAAACAGCCAATGTCATATATTATACAATATTGTCAAATAATAACTTGGCAAACAAATCTAATTGGGCCGCCTGTTTCATCTTCTGGCCCAGTCAGTAAGATTGTCTTTTGGGGACTTTTGAAATTTGAATACTGCTTTTTTTCCCCCTGTTCTCTGTCCTTTTCTTTCCTTCTTTTTTCCTCTTTTCCTTTCACTTGAAGGAAAAAAAGAAAAGGAAAAAAAGAAATTTGAACATCTACCCCTGTGGATCAATATGGCTCTATAACGCTACCTACTGGTCAAATAACACATGACAGCATTATTACACTTCTTGTTGCCACTCATGACTTGTCCCAACTGTTCATTATTTTGTTGGTGAGCTATTCATAAAAAAACAAAACAAAACAAAACTGTATGCTCATTTTATAACGAAACAACATATACATTTACATTTAAATACCTACATTGCTAGATATTGATATTAGTCATGCCCTCTGGTCATTGACACAGAAATAGCCCTTATATTTGTTTATTTTTGCTGCAAAATATATCCATCCATCCATTTTCTTAACCGTTTACTCCTCACAAGAGTCATGGGGGTGCTGGAGCCTATCCCAGCCGTCTTCGGGCTGGTTGCAAGCGAATTGCAGTCAAAATATTATTATTATTATTATTATTATTATTATTTTTATTTATTTATTTTTTTTATTTTTTTTTTTTATCTGGGACGTTAGATACTATTTTAAAGTGGAAATTATTTTCCTGACAATAACATGTTTCATATATATATATATATATATATATATATATACATACATACATACATACATACATACATTTTCTTGACCGCTTATTCCTCACAAGGGTCGCGGGGGGTGCTGGAGCCTATCTCAGCTGGCTTTGGGCAGTAGGCGGGGGACACCCTGGACTGGTTGCCAACCAATCGCAGGGCACACGGAGACGAACAACCATCCACACTCACAAGTACACCTAGGGACAATTCGGAGCACCCAATTAACCTGCCATGCATGTCTTTGGAATGTGGGAGGAGACCAGAGTACCTGGAGAAGACCCACGCGGGCACGGGGAGAACATGCAAACTCCACCCAGGAAGACCGGAGTACCTGGAGAAGACCCACGCGGGCACGGGGAGAACATGCAAACTCCACCCAGGAAGGCCGGAGCCTGGACTCGAACTGGAGTCCCCAGAACTGGGAGGCGGACGTATATATATATATATATATATATATATATATATATATATATATATATATATATATATATATATATATATATATATATATATATATATATATATATATACATATACTTACGAAATTAATTGGTTCTGGAAGAAAGTTCTTAAGTAGAAAATTTTGTAAGTAGAGACGCATTTTCCATGTAAATGCCCTAATCCGTTCCAAGCCTCCCAAATTTCAGACATAAATGTTTTATAAAGCATAAAATACATGTTACAATTAGATTATTGCACAATAAATGAGTTGTGCATAATGTAAATAACAAAGAATAGAGTAAAGAATAAAAATGATGGTCATTTACCTTTTTAACTGCTGTCCTCATCGTTTTTTGCCCTCTGGTTCATGTTCTCCTCTCTTTTTTTGTTTTTTTTGTTTTTTTGTTTTTGTTTGTTGCCTGGTGTTTTGTAAAGAACTGATCCATGGATGTTTTTTTTTTATTTTTATTTTTTTGAACAATCCTTCGTTAATGTCCAATGCAAACATCATCTTAGTGAGCAAACGCCCGACTGATGAACACTTTTTCTGGGCGATTCTTTTAAACAAATTCTGAAACTTCATGGAAACTTCCGGTATGGTGAGGCATCTTTTTTTTTCAAAAAAAAAAAAAGCCTTCTCGTCGCAATTAAAAACTTGCTGTGCCTTCATCAATCACCAATTGTTTGAATTTTTGCACAAATTCGCTGGCCGTTAGTTCATACATCGGAACACCTCATGGGCCGCGGGATGAATGATGAGGACGCTGTATAGACACCGATCTAGTACACGCTCATAGATACCTATGGTAGAGGTTCCTCTTAGCCAATGGGATGCCAGAAACATGCACAAACACCGATCTAGTATACCTATGGTAAGAAATAGCCATAGCCGAAAGTATGTTGCGTTCGGTAATGTATTTTTACCTTTCGTATCTAGAAATTTATTTCATAACAAGAGGCAATATTTTCCCGTTGGGGCGTTTCGTAACTCGAAAATTTCGTATGAAGAGACGTTCGTAAGTAGAGGTTCCACTGTATACATATATGTGTGTGTGTGTGTGACATCACTACTCTAAGCATAAGATTCTGATGAATATTACATTTGTGAAATATGAGTTATGAAGCAAAATCCAGCCATTTTTATCCATCTCAGTGGGGCGACCATCTACATGTACCAATCAGAGCTCACCTGTTTTCTGAAGCTGAGCTGTGATTGGTTGTTGCCTGAGCCCTGAGAAACATTGATGTCATCTTCAGTTGACAGCAAGTGGCAAAATGGCCGCCCCCTAAGATGGATAAAAACTGCTGGATTTTGCTGCTTAACTCATATTCCACTAACACAGTATTAACCAGAATACCATATTTATACTAGTGGAGCTGCATAGAACATAATATTGTCAACAACAACAAAAAAAAAGTGGGGGGGGGGTTGACGTCCCCTTTAAGACCTATACCGGTACAAATCTAAACACTTGAGTAATCACTGATACCGATACCACTAATACTTCTGACACATAAAATTTCCCAAAAAGCAACAACGGCCGATAATGTTCAAAATGTTAAAATGACATGAAATTATTGACAGATTAAAAAAATTAAGATAACAAGAAAAAGGCCCAAAATATATGAAAGTGGAATTGGTGGACTCTGACATTCATTTTGTATCTGTTATCTTTTCTTATGCATTTTGGTTGATTTGATCTCATCTGACGTGACATTTCCATGGGTCTTGATTGGCTTACTACTTCAATTTTGTTTTACCTTTGACTCACTCAGTTTGTCTTTGCTTGTTTTTGTGTGTGTGTTACTCAATCAGGACTTCTTGCCCATGGCCTGAGGGAGCATTCCCTGACTCATCCAGTCTGTGACAACTTGGATGCAGCTGAACCATGTGAGTACTGTTATAAGACTCCAGCTGAAGTTGCCCCACGGTGGCCTGCACACGTTCAACTTTACAGTCTAACGTGCAAGTCGTTGGAAGTCGTTGCTGAGGTTCAGGGCGGTGCCGCTCCACCCAGGCCGGGCCCAGCCCGGATGGCGGTTACCAGGATACAAGACGGCGTTCGTACAAGCGAGTGCTTTTCTGACCCACTTTTTGTTGACTTGCGTCAGCAGCTGGGCCACACCATAAATAAAAGGATTGCGTTGGAGTCCTACTCTTCGGCAAAAGCAAGGTCATTGAACTTGAACCCCACATGTGGCTTAACTTCCTGTTTGGCGTGTCAAACAGATGAAAGGCCCCTGTGGCGAAAGCATGTGAGACGGACCAGAACAGAGGCGTTAGTGTTCGTGGTGAGGGAGAGAAAACATAAGTGCAATGAGATAATGTGACCTGCCCTCATTCGGTGAATTCTTCAGCGGACTGGGAGCATTTCTTGTATTCTTAACTTCTGCTGCAGATCCTTCAACCGGGTAAGATTTATACTTCTTTTATCCTCTCAATTGGTACTTTTTAATTCGTCTGAGTATACCGGACCTACTTACTAGTTAATTACAGAATTTGTTAAATGCTTAAAGTTCTATGAATCTTACAGCACATAAATTTGAATACCTTGATGTTGTGCAAAGGAGTAATCAGAAAGGCAGGGGAAAAAAATAAAATAAAATAAAATAATGCAGAAACACCCAGCCCCGCCAGTATGCAAATCCGCGGTTGCCGAACCGCGAGTATGCAGTTGTCGACTGTATACAGTATAGTTGAGTTTATTTTTGTGTACTTTTTACAATGTTGACATTATGCTTACCCTAAGCAATAATTTCATCTACTGTGAATACATGTAGTCTTTATTTGCAATTGAAGGATTACTTGTTTGTGTGAACCAGGTTTTCTTAATATTGCATATTATATCATATCAGCATTCTTCTATTTGAATCTTTTTGTGTGTTAAGAGTTAAGTGTTAAGTTAAGATTGTCTTGTGAGGCCTGTGATTCTCAAAGTGTAGTAGGCCAACATGAGTAGCTCTAAAAATAACGAATTAGTACTTTAAGTGCAAATAAAATGCAAACGTTTCAAGAAAATTAAAATAGAGTTGCATTAAATCTTATGAAGTGCAAAAAAGAACACATTATCTACCATTTTTTCCCCACTGTATTTTAATGTTCGTCATTATGGTGGTACTTTGAAAACTAAATAGGTATTTGAGGAGTTTGAGGATGTATTTTGGGAGTTTGACAACTGCGAACTCGGCTTTTACGACGTTCGTTTCCCCGGAAACGAGATGCGGTGTTGCTCTCGATATAATCGCTGCTCTTTGACGTCCACGTCTCCTTGGCGTCCTGTCCCAGCCTGACGTGACGACTGCTGCCTGCCTGCGCCAGCTCGCCGCCGGTCGGTCGGTCGCGATGTGGTACGCGCTGTAGAAAAAGAAGGAAAAAGCACACTCAGGAGGAAACTTATAGAAATGGCGGAGGCCACAGTGAGTCTCAAAGGTTTGCGGAGCCAAATGGGTAAGGAAATTAACTTGAATTGTTCTGTTGGAATGAGTTGCTTTTTTTCCCTTTTTTTTTTTTTTGGCGGTGATTTGAACGGGCTGCAAACGCGGTCAGCAAACCCCCACTTCCTACACCTAACCCGGGGCTTGTAACGTTAGCTCCCCTCGCCGTCTCAATGGACCGCCAAAAGGGAGATTTTTCCACCTTAACGATAAAAATATCGTAAATATAACGTGACAAGGTTCCATTTTGGGGTCACATCCCTAAAGGGAACTTAACGACTCGGCTTAATAGCACTGGTGGCTAATGCTAAGCTGAAGTTGTAACGTTATCCTCTTCGCCGGACCCGGTTGTCGTTTATTCGGCAACTTTTTACCTGGACCTTTTTATTTAACATGTAACGATTAGTTCTCATTTTAAATAGGACAAAGTAAGTCAAAATTGTGCGACTTCCTGCCGCTTAGCATCGACAAGGTAGCCGCGTTAGCTCATGAAGAAGAGTTCAGAGTTGCTTGTCAAATGCGCGTTTGGACTTCATTTGATTTTATGAAGAAAATGATACCCACCTCTCCCATTTTTTACCTTGAAATAAGTTACTTCAATCTTAATCTCATATGATTGCCAGTTTGCCAATTGCTTTCCTGTGCCCGTTTCTCGTCATGCCCTTTGGTTGCAACAGTATGTTGTTGACATATGGCATGACCCATGTCCCCCCCCTTTTTATATTTGCAGTTACCATAACAATGTCTGACCCGATTTTTGTTCCATAGTGCATCAGTGGCACACATGCAGACAGGCCGCATAGAGAGCTGATGCACTGAAAAGGGTTTGTGTTGCAAAAATGACTGCTCGCTGCATCTGTGGAGTTTCAGTCTGTGCAGGGCCATGAATGCACATTTTGTTTTGACTGGGGTGCAGCTGACAGTTTTTCAGTGTTTTTTTTTGGGGGGGGGGCAAGAGACGGAAGGGGGGCTTCATGCATACCCGGCATGGGCGTAGGCAGGTGTTACTATGGCAACAAGTGGCCACATTTAGTGCTGATGGTCTTCCTGTTTCCCCCCCCCTTCACTTTTCCATCCAGAGATTTCATACCGGAACTGTCAGCTGGCCAGATTTGTGGTTTTATGAAAATACAGTAAACCCGCCGCGGACAGTGAGAAAACGCAAGTTCCGTGTAATTGACATTTTCTAAACTATTATCATATGTTGATAGTTTTAAAGTGTCAGTATATCATAAACAATAATCATCTTCAACTGGTTTAGCACTGAACCACTCGCTAGCGCTGGACAAAAGTACTTTTGTGTTTGTTTATAGTAAATTCTGGTTGATATTCCTCTTCACTGAGCACACAAGTGACATTTAAGACACGTTTCTCCCCCTTCTAATTTGAAGGCGGTCGACCTTCGAGGTGCCACTGCAATGTGAGGAATCTTGCTCATGTGCATGGCCATTTCCACAAGAATGCAGGCAAGGAGAAAAGCTAGCCGGTGGAAATGATGGCTTTGCACTGCTGCAAGGTTATCTGCTCTTGCCAAATTATTAAAAGCATGACAAGTATTTCTTGAAATGGTTGGACTCAACCACCACAGTCGAGAGGCTTCGGTTTCAATGTGATTTGTTCTCTTCGCTTCTTCTCTTCCTCCTTCCTGTGCTTTTATGTAAAGTGCTACATCAGGAAGGTCACACAGAAAATTTGAATAGGAAATGTATGCTTCATGTTTCAAAGTTAGGTACGAGATGTGTATCGTTTCACTTTTGAGCTGTATGTTAAAGTCAGCCTTGTAGAAATTGTTTGACCATTCTCAATGAGAAATAACAGATAAAGGAGTGAGTGAGTGAGAGAGAGAAAGAGAAAGAATGAGGTTCATCTGGAAGACTCCCCGGTGTTGTGTCACCGCGCCAGGACGCACTGCAAATAGCCCAGGCTTACCTTTTGCATGACAAGGTCTGGAGTAATCCCGTCCAAGATCTGGCAATGTGCTTAAAAGTGTGCATGTGCGCGTGGCATCAAGACTGGTCACTGCCGTTAAGCCTGTCGTGGATGCTGCCAGCCAAATGGATCCTTTCCTGTTACGTCGCTTGATCTGGGGAAGCTAATTGTCAAATGAAGTGATGGGAAACGTAAATACTGGAGGGGGCCACAATATTTCATTAGTGCCACTGGGGGCAACATAGGATCACGCAATCCCTAACCTCCAGAAGGACAACAAATATGCTATTTTGAATATGGACAAAATACTAATAAAAGTATCATTTATTTATATTTAAGTATTTTAGCGTAAAAAGCTGTTGGCCGTATGCGCTTCCTTTAGAGTGTGCATTTGAGAGGCTGCTTGTTGATGTTTTGCCAGCAATTTAAAGAAGTAGCGCTAGAATTGGAGTGGCCGTTTTACGCCGGCCGGTCTGCTTCCTCTTTCTCCACTTAATGACAAGCCCCCACAGAGGTCTGCTGCACCGCTGCTTGCCGTAATTCATTGGCAGCCCCAGCCTGGACCGATTTGGTGGACTAGACAAATGAGCTCCGCTTGGAGCCCGCTCACCTCATAAAATGGCCGTAATACGTTTTAGGCAGGATGTGTTGACGCAGTGGCTGCTGTTGATTTGTTGATATGCACAAATCTCCTCAGGGATGTAGCGCTGAGAGGTGTCTGTGATTGGCTCGTCCTTCTTATGAACACACCTGGCTCTCTTGAGGCCCTCTTCTGAAGTCTAATTGCAGCACTTCAATTAGCACATGAATGTACTTTTCGCTCCATGGCAACTGTCTCCGTGCGTATTTGTTGTTTTGATTTATTGTCACGACAGAAGCTGCTCAGGCCAAAACAATAACAATCTTGCCTTGGTGAGGGGCTTCACTTAGACAAAAGTAGTAATTTACTGCCATTGTTCAGCCTTTAGGCTTTTAAAATGCTTAATAATCCTTTTTTCTGTAATTGCAGATACTCGCTCTTAATATCAGGACTCGGTTCCTTATATCTTCCAAATAATGGCAGTTCACGATTAAAAATGGTAGCTAAGGGACATTTTGTGTATTGATAATTTGAATAGGCGGCACAGTGGTGGGGGAGGGGAGCACGTCCGCCTACCAGTACTGAGCACACAAGATCGAGTCCAGGGACCGGCCTTCCTGGGTGGAGTTTGCATGTTCTGCCCGTGTGTGGGTCTTCTCCAGGTACTCCGGTCGCCTCCCACATTTCAAAGACATGCATGGCAGGTTAATTGGGCGCTCCGAATTGTCCCTAGGTGTGCTTGTGAGTGTTGATGGTTGTTCGTCTCTGTGTGCCGTGCGATTGGCTGGCAACCAATTCAGGGTGTACCCAGCCTACTGCCCAAAGCCAACTGGGGATAAGCTCCAGCACCCCCGCGACCCTTGTGAGGAGCAAGCGGTAGGAAAATGGATGGATGGATGGATGAATAATTTTAATAATCGGATAAGAATCAATTTTGCAGTATAAAACACAATGCACATGTGAGGTTAGTTTTTTTTTTTTTTTTTTTTTCCCATTTGAAGTTGCCATCTTCACAATCTACTGTAGTATCTCTAACTTTTGAGTGTGTGTGTGGCTTTAAAAGGTGGGGCCTAGCCATGTGACTACTAACTGTTAGCATCTCTCTTGTAACTACAATGCGGTTAAAAACTTGTTTTCATTGTGGTGAGTGAATGAATAATGAAACATTAAATTTTATGCTTGTCAGCAGATTTGGGAGGAAATCTTCCTATTTCTTCCACTTGCCGTCGACAGAGTTACATCATAGTGCCAGCTTCCAAATGTCCCGGCTCACCTCTTTTCTGCATTTGTCACGTGACATGAGTTACTTAGTTACTATTTAAATTGGGAACCTCTGCCTTGGCAGAAGCTGCCAGTGAAGTTTTGTTCAGTTTACTGACCGTCTCGTAGGCTTTTTCCTCAAAAAATGGAAACATTACTCTCCATTAGTAGCGCACATCAGCAGAACCCGAATGAATGAATGAATGAATGAGTGAGTGACGTTGGAGACAGCCTTATTTTCGTATCACATGACAGAAGATCTAATTTGCCTACTCGTCAGCAATTCAGTAGTGCTGAGCGCGCACCACCAAGAAATGCAGTAAGGGCGAAGCTGATGCAGCTCGATCGTGTGCCGTTTCCTTCCTAGTACGTCTGCGATGCACCACTTTGCCTTGGTGAAGAGGAAAATACTTACAAATATTAGAAACAATTGTTTTATTAGCCTCACTTTGGAGTGTTGGAAGGTGACATGACATTGAATGCCAAGTCAGAGTTTCTCTCTCTGGTGCCAGGATTATGTTGTTAAATTCAAATGCAGCGAATCAGCGCAACCAATTTTGACGCCTCAGGTTGTGGAAGCCTTCGAATGAAGCAGTGGCCCAAAATTTGTGTCATTGATTGTACAGTAGAATTGATGACACTTGACAGACACAAAACTGAGGATGAACGTCGGCCAGTTGTCAATTTTTTCGACGGTGTGTGTGAATTTTGAGGGAGATTTCTTCCTGAAAATTTTGGTTTGATCCTCTCCAAATTGAATTTGAATTTTTAGAGCTTTTGCATTTCCACTGTATATGAGGTGGATCCTTGGAAAAAATGTCTCCTGTGAAAGTGGATTCAAAAAGTAGAGAATCTCTGCTCTAAATGTTGAATTGTGCACTTTTCCCTGGTCCAGCTGCAGCTGCGCAGGCCCAAGCTGAGGAGCGGCGCAGCCAGGCCGTGAGTCCAGCACCCCCAGCAAACGCAGCAGCCAAACCCCAGGGCTGTCGGCCAGGTAATCCACTTCACATCCCGACGCGTCCTTATCTCCTTGCATAGTCTGAACAGTTTGCCACCAAACAAGCCACTTGCCGCCCCCTGCTCTGCACGGCTTACTCCAAGGAGGCCCTGAGTCATCACCTTACTACTTGGCAAGCTCATTAATGATAGCCCCCCACGAGCATCCACATCTTGGTGCAACGCTAATACTAATACAGTATATGTGAGTTTAAGCTGCGGTTTCCATCTGTGTACATTTATTTTTTTTCTTTGACCGGGCTGACACACGTTTACAGTCCTCGACGGCGCCACACTTCGAGTAGACGATCGACTGCGAGTAGCAAAAGAGAGACGAGAGGAGGCAGACAGGCAACAAGGTAAGATGACAATCAGCCAATTCTGCTTTGTTTTTACTAAAAACTAATATTGTTCACGTAGTCTGGTCAAAAGCAGCTTTTATTTACTACTCAAACAAAGTTAAGCCCGCTGCACACCAAGCAACATAGCAGAACACAACTGAAGGGGTGTATTCGCCATACACAAATCAATTGAGCAACGTATATCTACCAATGTGCTGCAATGAAAAATCTGTGAGCCTGTATTTGATTGGAGAAGCTCCCTATACAGTAGGGTTGGGTGGTATTAAGATTTTGACTAGTGCTGTCAAACGATTAAAATTTTTAATCTGATTAATCACACTTTTTAATTTGGATTAATCACAATTAATCAGCTAAATTACTTGGGTATTCGCGTAATATAAAATAAATACAAAATACCGTAATATTTTGACATTAACGCATTTTATTATTTCAGTCATTTGCAAACATTGATTAAATGCATGTACACAATTGCATGCATGTGCGTATTGCTCAAAACAACAGCATCATATCAGTTGGGTGCAATTCAGCAATTATATTGCAAAGAACGTGCTGAATGCTGACGTAAATTTAGTAAGAGTATCATATCAACTGGGTGCAATTTAGCAATTATTAATTAATTAAATGCAAATTACTTTTGTTTTATCTAAAGTCCCGTCTGGGTGTTTTTGTTGTTTTTTGTTTTTTTTAAAGCGAAACTTATCATTGAGCACACCAACTGGGGTCACCCCGCTCATTTTGAAACAACAGGTGTAGGAAATGCCGTGCATTGACCTAATCACTGACCTGCGCAGCCTTCAATGTGACCATCCGCGGCTACGTTCAAGGCTCAAGTGCGGTAAAAACGAAATAGTGCGATTAATCTGCGTTAATATGTGATTAATGCGACAATTTTCTGTGATTAATTAATCTATTAAGGCTTTAACTTTGACAGCCCTAATTTTGACACAGTTTCACCGTCTCCTCATTATACCGGGGTATACGGTAATATCGTCACATTTTTCCTCTTTAGTTTTCTGGGCGTTACGTTTTGTGATTTGAGTGCTCCATGGGTGCAACGGCAATGATTTTTTTTTACTCCGTTTTCTAAGCTTTACTTTACCACACAAACAACACAAAACCCCAAAATATATATATTGGTGACAGTCACTGTTATTAAAGGCTGAACTGTGGGGTCCGGGACACATGACGTGTGAAAGCCCAACCTGTCGTGGCAACGAACAAACAGTGAGGAAACAAAACAAAACAGGTCGTTCTACCCGTTAAGTTATTATACATGCCTACCTGTGGTGTTGTTTATTTTCTGATCTGTCGCTGAATCTGTCCAGATGGTCATCGCCTCCCTGAATGACGGGTTCGCGATAATAGACAGCGCTTTCTCCTCCGGCTCGCTCCTTCACATAGGTCCGCCAGGGCCCCGCGCGTCGGCATCACGCAATTACCGTCTTCGTGCACTGTTTGTATATTGCCGCGTCGACATCGACTGGCTCGTTTTTTTTAATCGGGCCTGAAGCCAAAATACTGCCAAATTGCAGAAGTGGCGCCTTTTTTTTTATTTTTTATTTTTTTTTTAAATTTTATTTATTTATTTATTTATTTTTTTGCAACCGATGTAGTTGCTTCGCGAGCTGCTCGGCTCCATCTTGTCTTTAGTTGTTCCGGTTTATGGGCTGTCACATGACTAATTATTGCTATTAGTTTTTAAAATAGTTATAAGTAAATAGTTTGTATTAAATTGAAAACAAGTACACATTTACATTTTCTCTCAAAAAATATATTTATATAATTTTATTATTATTTTTTTAAATGGCGGTATTTAAAGTGACACCGTTTCTATTTTTAGACACCGCGGGATACCATCCATCCATCCATTTTCTTGACCGCTTATTCATCACAAGGGTCGCGGGGGCTGCTGGCGCCTATCTCAGCTGGCTCTGGGCAGTAGGCGGGGGACACCCTGGACTGGTTGCCAACCAATCGCAGGGCACACAGAGACGAACAACCATCCACACTCACAATCACACCTAGGGACAATTCGGAGCGCCCAATTAACCTGCCATGCATGTCTTTGGAATGTGGGAGGAGACCGGAGTACCCGGAGAAGACCCACGCGGGAACATGCAAACTCCACCCAGGAAGGTACGAGCCTGGACTCGAACCGGAGACCTCAGAACTGGGAAGCGGACGTGCTAACCACTCGACTACCGTGCCGCCGCCGCGGGATACCTTATTACCATATTACCGCCCAACCCTACTATACAGTATATCTAAGCTGGGGACTTCCGTTATTCGGTGAATGCTTTATGACGTGACTCTTTGCAAAAATACACATAATGAGAGCGAACATCTGTACTCACGCTGACCTGTGCACCCAAATCAAACACCATGCTCTGCCGACAACACACACTTCCTGATTCCCCCGCCCCCTTTCTAACAAATGCATTTTGTGTTGATATTGATTGCATGTCTATCGCGATCCATATTGATGAATTATCACCCAGCCCTAATGCACGATTGCCAAGTGAAGAAGCAGATTACCACAAAATTGTTCGATCTGTGTCAGATGTTGGGTTCACTGAAATGTCAACCAAAAGTCAAATATTAACTTTTGGCTAGTGTGCGTCTCTAATTGTAAATCCACAAACGTTTGACGAAGATCCGGCCAAAATGTCAGCCTGAGAAAGAAATTAATCGTGAACTCAAAGCCCATTATCAATGCCATCTCCGTCACACATCAACTCATGATGGTGATGCACATTCCCATTGACGAAAAATGAATGGTTCATTTGCACACTGAATTAATTCATTTTAATGCTCATTCACATATTAGAAGCGAGTGTGGTTTTAGTGTTTTGCTCAAGGGTACTTCGAAACCCGGGGGTTGAACCGTTAATCTTAGAGCCCTGGTTACCTAATCAGACAAGCCGCGGGCATTGGTCGACCTAACCCAGTTTTCCTCATGACAAGCTCCATTTGTTGTTTGACAGAACACGTTTCCACTCCTCAAACATCCAGTTGCGGCTTTGGTGATGTAATGCTTGCATCCTGCTGCTTTGACCATGGAAGTCAGATCCTGAACCTCCTGACACACAAGAGTTTATGCTGATTTTCATAGCAGAGAAGGCTTGGAACCCCTTGGCCACTTTTGCATACTTCTCCATAATGTCCACAGTCACGCTCCAGCTTTACATGCTGGAGTTGCTCTGGTTGCTGAAAGCTGTTGATCATAGAATATCAAGAATGTAACAAACTGTGGAACTGCATTTATTTGCCCATATTGTGTCTATTAAACAAACAATACCTTTTTTAAACTGAAATTTTAGAATGTACTATTCTTGATCTGTTTTTGTCATCAGCTTTGCGTGAGTCTCAGATCATGGAACGCGAGCGCAAGGCCAAGATGCAAGTGGAGCGTCAGCAGGAGGAACGTCACAAGAAAGCCGCGGAGCAGCGAAGGAAAGAGGAGCAGAAGCGTCTGGCCGTGGAGGAGAAGAGGAAGCAGAAACAGGAGGAGGAGAAGGTAGTTAACAACGGAGGCCTGTGTGCCAGCAAGTTTGCTCTTGTGAATTGAGATTATCTCTTCATTCGGTTGCTTTTTTATTATTATTATTTTATAAATGTGTGTCAGGAGCATTACGAGGCAGTGATGAGACGAACGTTAGAGCGAAGCCAGCGGGCCGACCAGAGACAGAAGCGATGGTCCTGGGGAGGATTGTCAACAGACTCAGATGGGCGAATAGGTAATGGACGTTTTGTTTATTTTGGGGCCATTAAAACATTGTTTACTACAGTTACGGCGCATCTTAACCTGTTGTTGCTCTTTCTTTGTAAGCACTTCAGATCTGAATGACTAAGCTCCCACTAAGTGGGTGCTAAAGTGCGTGTTCACTTGCTCTTATTGATTGTGTGCTGTTAGCAACGGGTATAAAACTAGTGGAGACTCCATTTAGAAGAGGGTTTTTACACTTTAAGGGGAAGTCAACCCAAATGTGTTGTATGCAGTCCCACTCGTCTCAATATGGTATTCTGATTACTGTAATGTGTTCATGGAATATGAATGAAGCAGCAAAATCCAGCAGTTTTTATGCATCTTAGGGGCCGGTTATTTTGCCTAACTTCCGTGTTCATATGGTGCCCATATTGTGTCTTGAGACACTGAAAGAAAGGCTTGGAAGTGATGCCTCGCGTGTACAATCACTGCTCCGCTGAGAGGTATCTTTCCCCACAGGAGACTCGGATGCCAGCGCCTCATCTCCAGTAACTATAGTAGTTTCTCCTCCCTCGCCAGAAAAGCCACCAAGGACCCGACAAGGTTTTGTTTGCAAATTTGCCCGCCGGTTTAAAATCCGCAGCATGGGCACATGTTGGTGCTATGGACATTTGGGTTATACTGTACCTTGTCTTCCTCACGCTTACTTTCTTTTGCAGCCTAACACTGACGGTTAAATAGATGAAGCCTCAGTGTTGCTTTAGGTCTTGGACTCACTCACACTTTTGGGCAGGGCCAGGTCATCGGGCCTATTTTGCATGGAAGCCCAATGAAATGCGAGGCTGAACTAATAATGTCACATTGGGTGCAGATCATGCCATGTTGTGGCTCCTCAGTCTGCTCTACTAACTTCACCGCATGATATAAACACCCAATGTTATGGTCCTTGAGAGAAAAGAAAAAAAGTCTTAAGCATGAAAGGGCAACACATTCCTTTGCCTAATGTGTCACTAGTGCATTTGAAAAACTCAATTAGGTCATAAAGAGAGACAATCTAATGAGAAGTCTGCCTTGGGCGATAAGGTAAACAAAACACTGTTTTTGTAATGGCAGATGTTTTTCGATATAAATCCATACTGGATCTCGTTAGCTAGCTTAGGTGCTTCTAATGTTGTGTCCAGTGGTGTTTAGGGATGTAACGATAACGGCAATATCGCGATATCGTGATATTAAAACTGCCACAATATCGTTGTCCTCATATTCACAATATTTAAATGCAACACATCTGTTAAAAAAGTCATGTTGATTTCTGTTTGTGCAGTTCTAGCACCCTCTGGTGGCTAGTTTTTTAGTGCAATTTAGTTTTTATTCGGGATGTTTTGGCCCTTCTATGTTTAAAATCTACACTAATTGTCAGATGAAGGGGAACGTAATATGCCTGTGAAGCAAGTCAATATGTGGAGGAACACAATGTGTGCGTGCATTAACAACATAACATAATAATAATAATAATAATAATAAAACAATAACATAACGATGTTATAGACAAAAGCACAATATTGTGCTTTTTTTTTTTTTAGTATGACCTCATGTTTTTTACAATATTGTGACCTTTTTTAAATATTGCCAACCTCCCCCACAATATCATGATAATTATCGTATCGTGAGCTTCATATCGTGATATCGTATCGTGACATTTGGATATTGTTACATCCCTAGTGGTGTTATATGAAACTAGTGTTGTAAAATATCTCATATTAGCACCTTTGCACCCTTTAGAGCCTTCCACTGTGTGCACCTCCCTTTTGAGCTAGCTGTAGTGTAATCCCTCCCTTGTTTGTCCTTCCTCCCCTCCCGGACTTGTAGACAAGCGCTCCACATTCACCGTCAACCTCAAACAGCCGTCAGAGGCTAGCATCAGCAAACGCCTATCCTCGTCCTCCGCCACCCTCGTCAAATCTCCTGACAAAAGTAAGTCTCCTATTACTACTTCCTCCTCCTCCCTTCCTTTTCCACACCCCCTGCTTCCCCCACCCTTGTATCTAACCTCCTTTCAAATAGTACATTGTTATATGCTAGCTTAGGTTTTAGAATGGTGTCAAACTCGAGGCGTGCAGGGCACCAATCTAGCCCTCCATGGGCTACCACAATTTGTCTTTACTTAGGAAAGGGCAAAAAGCAACTCCCACTTACCTATTCTGTAAACAAACACTGTGCTGCTCATCTTCTGGCAAGCAGATGCCATGACTAGCCATCTTGGAGTTTTCAGAAGCAGCTATAACAGTAACATGTTATTAGGATTTTTATAGCATAATAATTCAGATTTCAAGATGTTACTGTTGTTCACGTGTGCAGTGTTTATTTACCAAAACAGAAGACAAAAGAAAAGCTGCTGATATTGCATTTTAAATGCCATGAAAGACCCTGTAAAATGTTAGAGGGCCTCATTGTCTGTCATGAGTATGGCCACGTCTTGGCGGACACAAATAAGTCTGACATGACAGATGTCGCGATGTGGAACAGCCCCACGACAGCCCGGTTGTCGTGTTCCAGCCACCGGAGGCTTGAAGTGGATATGTTTTTGTGGCTCCAACATGTAGTTGTGTAAAGGCACAAGAAAGATGCGAGACGAAGTCGTATCCTTTTCTTTCCCCAGATTGTAAAAAGTATATTTAGGCTTCTTGTTAATGTCCTGAAATCCATCTGGTGATCAAAACTGGAACAAACCCATCGGCCCAGAAGCCTAGCATGACCTCTGACCCCAGGTATAGCCTTATCCCAGCCTTTGCACACAACCTTACGCTGACAGACCGTAGAGCTTCTTGACAATGAGATAATTGTTTAACTTGATTACTTGACTTTTCCTTGATGTCCATACATGCGATTGGACTTAGGTAACATGGGGTGGAAGTCACCACTGAGTGTTGTCGTCATTTTCTCTTAGGTTTAAAATCCAGGAGTTCATCTTGTAACCGTTTGCCTCGGAAAGACAGTGCTGCTAAGGAGGAAGGCAAAAAGCTGCAGGCAGAGCCGACAGGTGCATAGACGCCGCTCCGTGCAACACTACATTTCTCCACTTGTCACTGTTACATGCAAGTCACATTATCACCAGGCTTGAACAATTTCCGACAGATTTGATCCATTGGATTTTTTTTTCCCTGCAGCAGGAGATAAAAAAATAAATCTGTCTATCGTGTTTAATAGTGTAACATAAAACATGTCATTGATTAGAAATATAGTACTAATTACAGAAGAATTCAGTGTGATAAAGACTTCTTAAGGATAGAGTCATTAAATACATTGAGATTATTTTTTAGTGGCAGCTTTGAAAGGCCAACCTGTCTTGTTTTCCCTAGTGTCTGTCCTAGAACCACTTACAATAGTGCCTATGTGTGCTTTCACTCACGTCTCACTTTTGATGAAGATCACCAGTTCGGCATCAGCTGCCGTGACGCTTGCTGACTCACACACACACTCACACACACACACACACACCCACACACACACACACACACACAGATCAAAACTGCACATGACCCGTTTCGGAACTCTCCGCGGGGATGTTCTTGTTGACCCTCTGCCTGTCTCTCGTCGGACGTGACCCTGCGCTCACGTCCGTCCGTAGGTGTGTCCATGAAGAAGAGGAGTGCGTCCCTCACACGCGTAAGTGTGGGCAGAGCACAGACTCCTGCCAAGGCTGCTAAGGGGACAGCAGACAATCAAGGTGGCTAGCATGGAACAATCAGTCGATCACTTTTTCATGCTTCCATCTGGCTGTTTTTGTTTTTGTTTTGTTTATTATTATTATTATTATTATTATTGGGGGGAGCGACAGGCATGATGGTCTGACGTTAACAGCTTGCTTGTTCTGAATCTATAAGAAGCTTTGTGGGAATGTATCTTTATTTTTCTTGGTCAAGCATCATAGAAATATCTGATGCTTTTATCTGCCCTACTTTATTTTTGTCTTAATGTAATCTCACTTCCTTTCCCCCCAAAAACTCACACAACTCTGAATAACATCTTTGGAAAGTTGCCATATTCTCAATTTGATTTGTTTTTAACATTGTATGCTTGCCCTTTTAATTACATCTGTTTTTGCTGCGCACACTGGAAACTAATTGTCAGCCCTCGTCGTTTTCGCCATTGTCAGGTCCAGCAATGGTCTTGTTGTATGTTCCCACTAACGCCTTTTTTTTTTTGTCACAAAGTGTAGATTGTGCTCTCCCTTCCTACAGATGACGTCTTCCTAGCTGGATTTAAGATGCTTTGCTTGTGCACCAGTGCCAGTGTGCCGTCTGTGTATTAATCACGAAAGCTTTTGTTTGTCCTTTAGACTCTGCAGCTCCCAGTGAAGGAAACGTGATCTGAAAGATAAATGTCTTGCTTTTTTTTTTTTTTTTTTTTTTTTTGTGCTTTTTTTTGGGGAGGGGGGGGGGGGGGTATTTTATATCTGTTACTTAGTAGGATTGGACAAAAATATGTTTTGGGTTAGGGATGAGCATCATAATCATTAATCAAGGGGATAATGTTGAGCATGTATAATTGAACACATTAATCCAGGTGCATACAGAATGTACAATTTAGTACTTTAACTAAAACAGGATTGCTCAACCTTGACGACGATCTGTGCTCTACTGAGTGCCGCTCAAGTCCTTACCACCCGTTCTTTTAGCCTCTTAATACCTTGGTGCATAGTAGCAGCCTGCTAGCTCTTAAAATGTCAAAAGCATCTGTCAGTCGCAGATGTCTGTAAGAAACTCCTCAGAGAAGTGTGAATCGGCCACTTGAGCAGAGAGTACATTTAGGCTATAAACTTTAAACTCTTGAAACTAACTCTGGTGTGATTTCTACATTTGTAGCACAGTTAGTGACAAAGACCATTTCTTGTCAGTTTTAGATGCAAGAAGTCATTGTTTCTGCTGGGAATTCACCATTTCAAGAAGTTAATATCCAGTGCCGTTTAAGTTAACTCATTCACTGCCTCCCGTTTCCAAGCAGAATTTCTAGCAACTTTACAGCTTTTGGCTGATCTTTCAAAACCCACAAAATACTGTATTGTAAATAATGTATGTCTTCCTCGTTCCTTTCTTCAGTAATAAGAAGTAGAACATGAGAGGGTTTTTTTTTTTTGGGGGGGGGGGGGGGGGGTCTAAAGCGTATTTTTGGTGAAAACAAGCTTTCTACTACCTACTGCGTTTACTCCATACATATACATACTCATCTTGAGGTGAGGCACCTGAACTTCAGTCAGTCCCAATGTGATGGTGTTTCTCATAATTGACATGACAAGCTGAGATTCACCGCCATCTTAATCATTTACCCAAAAGCTGTGTCGATCTCAAATCCAAAGTGATACAAACACTTGCATCTACAGGGATGGTTTACAAATTTAAATAAATCACACATAGGCCAGGCGAGACTTGCACACCTACCTGTTGAAAAATATACTTGACAAATATATACGTCAGTGGCATTAAACAATTGGATTCCAGTTATCAAATTGAAACTTCTATAGCAGTGAATTAGTTAACTTTATGGACACCTTAGAAATGTTTTAACAGTTGAGGGTGAAGGACTTAGGGTCAATGGTAATCTGCAGTCTTAGACACTTCTTGTTTTTCTTGCCCTAATATTCTTTTGCAGTCCACTAATGGTTCAATGTTTTCTCTGTCCGATCAGCACACCTCCCACTGCCTTAAGGAACCATTGATTTGACCACATTGTCGACTGATCCAACTTAGACAATCAGTGGTCTGTCTCAGTACTCTTTCACGGCATCACTGCCTTGTTCTTTTATGAAATGACTTCATTGACTACCAGTAGAAGTGAAAAGCTCTGTGAGACTATTGAGACATAACCTTTTGGTGCATGTTGTTGATTCTCTCCTGATGGTTAAATCACATGGTGACTTATCTAACTGACAATCCCCCACCCCCACTTTACCCCATTTTTGTCATTTTCCTGCTATCTTTGACACCCCCCCCCCCCCCCCCCACCCATCCTTGTCCTTTTTTGTTGTCTTCTTTTTTGGGTTTCACTTTTCGGTGGTGCTCGCCACGTAGTTCGCAAGCAAGCGACTTGCACTGTGGATGGAGGGGTCATTAGTCGCCTGCTCACTCCCACCCAGGCCTCACTAGCTAGGAGCAAGAGCGCTGCCGCCCTTTCCCCCGAAGGAACGGATGCTGCAGGTAACCCCCGCTTCTCAAATAGAGGAAGGTTCTCATTTATTCCCCTTTCCCACCACTGTAAGTTACAGTACCTTGAGAGGGTCTTAAGTTTGCAGGCTCTGAAGCAACCAATGCTTGTACGCAATTCGGAGCATGCTGGAGTTGAATATTTGCTGATGGCAACCAGTGTTGTCACAGATTACTTTAAAAAGTAATGTGATTACTGATTACTCCTCAAAAAGTAATCTCGTTACTTTACTGATGACTTTATAGTCAAAGTAACTAAGTTACTCAAAAAGTAACATCAGTTACTGTATTTTCCGCACTATAAGGCGCACCTAAAAGCCTTAAATTTTTTCAAAAGCTGACCATGCGCCTTATAATCCAGTGCGCCTTATATATGGATCAATATTGAGCCGCAACAGGCCTCTCTGTCAAGACGCTATTCGGTGACCCTGCGCGATCGGTGACGCGCATGCACAGAAGGTCCCGCCATCTTGGATCGTTAGCTAATACTAATACTTTACCTCAGAGGAAATAATAAAACAGCTGTTTATTAATTTTGGGAGTGAATGGAGTTGTCAGAAAGCTGGTTTGTATATTAATAAAGTTTGACTGACCTATCTGTTTTGTTGACATTCCCTTTAGCGCAGCACCATCTAATGGATGCATAACGTAACCCTAGCCTCTACTGTAGCGCTTTATATATGGAAAAAGTTTTAAAATATGTCATTCATTGAAGGTGCGCCTTATAATGCGGTGCGCCTTATACATGGAAAAAGTTTTCAAATATGTCATTCGTTGAAGGTGCGCCTTATAATGTGGTGCACCTTATAATGCGGAAAATACGGTACTCTTTAGTACCAATTTCCCTCCTTAGCTACCTTAACATAAAAATGACAACCGGTTACATAAATAAAACTTACAAAAATGCATTAACTTGAAACATGAACATGTTTCTTTGTTTCTGTTTCTCTGGTTTTACAATACATAAATTGTTGTAGTATAACACATTACACCTGCAGGCTGGTTACAAACTGTAACTATAACATTTACGTCTAGGCTGGTTGCAACTGTAACATTTTCTATTTTCTCAAATACCAGAGCTGAACTACAGTCATGCAGATAGGCTTTATTATTATTATTATCATTATTATTATTAATTTATTTATTTTTATTTTTTGACGTAACCAGCAAACCTCCATTTTGCCGTTAATGTCTTTGATTGGTCAATCAGAAGAGCGACAAAATGCCATGATTGCTTATAGACTTTACTCGCGGGTTTGAATAACCCAAATGTGCATGTTTACTCCGCTGCTCGAGAGCGACGCGCACGCCATCTCGTTCGTTAGCTTCGTGGCCAGTTAGCATCACAAACTCAAGCCAACTAGATGGTGAGTTACCGGTCAGGGTCTTTTTCCATGTCTTTGCGTATGTCTGCGCATCCTCTCAACTTTAACGGCAACAGTTTCCTGCACAATTTGCAAACGACTGTACGTTTTTGCATCCTATCTGACAGTCTTCTTATCAAACAACCTCCACACGATGAAGGTAGCGCACTTTGGCGACAGAACTGGCTGTAGCTCACAGCCTCACACTCTCCGACTCCGACATTGTTTTCATGAAGGAAATATAGAACTGCCAGTGTTATAGCTGTCTCCCTACCGGTCTGTCGTGTCGCCTTTGCTTGGAGCTGTATCGCTTTGTGCTGTGATGTTTCCTTAAATTGGATGTGGACTTTTTAACGAGCGCAAAGTTTCCAAAGCACTGAGAAGGTTTTGTAATCTTTACTGGACACAAATGCGAAATAATGGCTGTATTTCCAATGAGCAAATGCTTCCGTTTGTGGCGGTCCAGCTGCTTCTTCGACTTCCACTGCTAGCTCTGCGGCTCAGTGCTCACACATGTTGGTAAACGTGACCCGTTGCGTCTTTCAGCTGAGAAAACGTGACATGCGATGTGACGTCACTCCCAAGCGCAAGAGAAACATTTTCTCCTCGCAATTATCTTCGAAATAGACAACAACATTTTGCATTCTACATACATTATGAGATAATAAAAAAATAGTAACGTAGAGCCACTTAGGAAAGTAACTTTAATCAGATTACTGGTTTGGAAAAATGAACGCGTTAGATTGCTCGTTATTGAACGAAAGTAATCAGATTACAGTAACACGTTACTTAGTAACGCGTTAGTGACAACACTGATGGCAACACAGTTTGAAATTAATCATTTCAGCAGATATTTATGTGAAAAACTTGCATAGGTCCATTTGTATAAAATATACATGGAAAAAAGGTAAGTACGGTGAAATAGCGTGCCTTCTTGTACCATGGCCAGAAATGGTGGTGGCATGATGCTGTGCTTCTGCTCTCGGGTTTTGTATATTTTTCTGTCTCCACACTGTTATTTTCAAGACCTATTAACTGATTTTAATAGTGTTGAAAATAACCTTGAGAATAAAGTTATTAACTCTTGAACACTCAGGGGCCTATTCACTAAAGGTTTGCGTCGCCTTTGCACCGCGCTAACCGGCAAAAATGGAGCATTTAGGGAGCACCTAATTCACTAAACACGCGCAGATGGGGAAATCCGTCACTAAGTGCTCTGCCGAACAGATTGCGTCACGGTGCGCCGGTGTTATTTGCGCGTATGTAAATGAGGTAATTTGCATACATTTGACGCAAAACATGCCCACCCCAATGCAAATGAGACTCATTGATATGCAGCGTCTAATTCACTAACGCCAGCGCAAATAGCAACATCTCGTTTGCGCGACGCAAATAACGTTTTTGGAAAGCATGTATTAACCTGGCGCACCTCGATCTCCGGCAGTGCATGCCATTTGCCGCACAACATGCGCGGCTGATCACGCAGAGAGGAGAGAAAGAGAGAGAGAAAAAGAGAGCGAGGGGGAAATATTTCCGTGTTAGTTTGAAACACTTTGCGTTACCCGGGCTGATCGGCAATAGCGGGGAGGCATTTTATGATCATTTTTACGTGCCAGATGCATACTGTACGGCCAGGCCAACCTATGAAAATATATTTTTGAAACACGATCGCACCAATAATTTGTACTTTATGAATGAATGACGCCGTTGTCGTCCTCTCTGCTCTGTGCAGCTTAACGACGCTAAACGCTTACTCTCGGTCCAACCTCGCTTTCTGATAATGTCATCTTTCTCGCACCTGTTACTATCACAACTATGTTCTTGGGGCAAATCCATTGCCATGTGTGGTAAATCAGGTTCAAATTTGCTCCAAGCTGTCAGTTTTGTGGGCGTATTTGCGCCGGTATATGATTAGAGCAATATTCTTAGTGAATAGGTTGGTAACTGGGTGCAGACTGCGGGTGCTGTTGTGGTGCAATATTTCGTGCTATTACTGGACGCAGCGCATTCTTAGTGAATATTCCCCTCAGTTGTCTGGGAGGCATTGTAAAACTAATTTTGCTTCACTCTACGGGGGCTGTGAAGCATTATGTTGCCGCACAAGGGAAAGTCATGATGTTTTATAGACAAAAATGGAAGAAAAATAGATTGCTGTAATGCTTTGGTGCAGAAGAAACTCGTCGACCACGAAGAAAAAATGTGTGCACTGCGTCCATTTCCACATTTTAGACTGCTTGGTTAGCTCATTGTTTTATTGATTACATAACGCATGGCTCAACGACCTTTGAAAACGACTTAGTGGGGGGTGGGGGTCGT